>NW_005055768.1:0-6369 GCF_000277835.1 Geospiza fortis
ACACAAAAAACTGAAAATGTGTTACTTACAGTTCTTTCAGAGGTCTCTTGTGTACCTTAAAACATTTGTGTCCTGTTAGTGTTTACTGTATCTTACCAGGAAAGCACAAGAGTTAAAAAAAAGGAAGAAAGCACATTGGACATTTCTGCTATATAGAAACTATAGGACATGTAGTGTGGTGTCACATTCTTCTTTGAAGTCATACTCTCTTTTCAAAAAAGACTGAGCCTGTTGGTAATGAGGCATAATTTTTACAATTAATTCTTAATGCCTCTAGTAAAATCTGTGAATGTTTGTAGCATGTGGCACTGCACAGCAATCTATTTCATACATCCACCACTCATATTCCCAACCATAATTACCAAGTCTTTATGAAACCACTTGAGATGTACTGTCTAACTAAAGTAAAATAAGAAAAAATGGTAGGACTGGTAATATTTATTCTGGAAAATTTGAAAGATGCAGTGTGGTATCTCCAATTTTAAAGGGCTGGCTGAACACCTTTACCAATTACCCTCAGAGGGGAAACCAATCCATTATTTATAGACTCCCATGCTTCCCCTATGAGCAGGCATACAGCTATCAGTGTTGGCTTCCAATCGATGAAGGGAAAAAGGGAACTCCTGGGTGAAACACTCCTGAGCCTTAGCAATGAGATAAATGGCCCAAGAAAGCCTAAGGATAGGTTCCCTCCACACTAAGCTTCACTGCATTGTGCCTTGAAACAATCAGGGCAGTGGCCTGCACTGTTTTCCCAAAATTAAACACAAACAAGATGGTGACAGTCTATTGGCAGAGGGAATTTCACTGAATCCTCATGGCCAAACCCAGACACTTTTGAAGGCGATGACCCAGGCCTTTCATTTCTCAAGTGAATAATTAAAGGTAATCATACAGAAACCAATCTTAGGAATGAAACAAACACCAGCTGCATCTCATGTATGATTTGTTCACTTCTGTACATCCTTGTATCAAGGATCAGCATCTAACAGTATTTCTGAAAGAAAACTCATCTGCAGGAGGCAGGAAGGCAAACATGGTTTAGTTTCCTTCTACATAAGACATATAATATAGTGGAGTGCAAGGCATAAAGGTCTGTGAAAAAAATCTATCTCTGCTTAGTACCAGAAGAGTTATGTCTAAGGGATCCAAGGGGGAATAGTAAAAAATTACAGGTCCTTGACAGGCAGATACAAATACATAAGCAGTCTGTTGCTCAAGCTTTCAAGACAGTGATATTATCCAATAACCACAAAGGTCCAGAAATCCACAGTGGTCTCAGATGAGGAAGAAATCTTGTTTACTTAGCTTTTCAGGACTGTCCTGTAAAGCACTTTCAGAAGCTTAGCCATCAATTGGAAAAACTTCTGTTATTTAAGGCTCACAAAAAGAAAGTGACAGACAAAATCCCACCCCACTCTTGATTCCACAGCAAAATACTCTAGCATTTAGGCAGCAGGCCAAAAAATACGTGGATGAGAAGCAGAAGGAAGAACAACATGGGATGTGAGAAGCCCCACTGAAATCTTGTCTTTACCCCTCCTATTTATCACCTGATATTTCCTGAGTATCTTAACCATGAAAATCCTTTCCTTCTGGAAAATTTAATGGGCACTTTAATTCACTATGATCAAGTGAGGGGGGCCAGAGATCACAAGCTAGTCTGAGGAATGCTCTGTACTTGCAGTTGCAAAATATACCACCAGCTGAAAAAAATCAATAAAGATCTGCCAGTTCATGAATTTATGTTTAAAAGCCATATAAAACAATGTGCAGTACAGAACCAGATAAAGATTGAAGCAAAGTTCCAGTGTCTCAGTGAGCTTTGCTAAATACCAATTTGCTGAAAAAAATACCTCCAATTAGCTCTTTGTAGCAAGCCTCAGTCTTGAAAAGAGCAAGTGCTTTATCTGTCATGCAATCCAGTACCCAATTACAAATCAAATTTAAGCTACTTCATTCCTACAACTAGGTTTCTAATTTTCAAAGATTCCAATGCCATGACGTTTCAATAAAAAATTACTCCTTATAAATTACAACAAATTTCTGCAATTTCTGTCTCAGTAGAGCTGAAACTACAAATTTATAATTTGTTCTTTCATAAATCTTTTATATTATTAACCGGTCAAATGGATAATCAGTTCTGACATTGAAAAAAATTCTGTTATAGTTCTAATCCAAAAGAAGTATCTACTAGAAAATAGTCTGCTACTTTAAGTGCTTTGAAAATACAAGCATATATTCATATTCTTTTGCAATAGCAAATAAGAGGCTTTGTGGGCTAATATTTTCATCCTCTTATTTCAAAGCTATTTCCAAATAAAGATAACAAAACAGAAGAAAGAAACATATAAAAGATGCTGAGAGTGCAGTAATCTCTAGCTTTGTTTTGTTTTTCAAGATCAGTCATCTGAAACATCAGACAAAATGTGTTCTTTCTCAGATGGTTAAGATGCTTTAAGGACTTAGGAGAAAGAAGAAGTTGGTGTGGTACTGCAGTTCCCCGAGAGCCACCCTCCTGGACTACGATCAGTTCTCATTACTCTGCTTGCCCAGTCAGGACTCAATATTCACTTACTGGACTCCTCTAACACACCAAAATTTACGAAGATTAGAACTCAAAAAACTCATACTTGAAATATTCCCACAGAAGCATAAAGCCCACAATCAAACATTGTGAAGGAATAGTCTCAAAAACCTGCTGTCCTTGATTAAAAAACCTCTCTTGAGCTGCAGAGAACAGCACTGAATCAGAACTGAAGCACTGTAGAAGTTACTAACCACTTTAGAAAGGTACAATACCCATACAAGAGATTCTTTTTGATGTAAGTAAAGAAGAGAAAAATGAAGATTGCCCAGTGTCAGAAGGTCACCACACTCAGCTGGGGCTGAAATCCTCACCTTTATCGCAGGAACATTAATCATCAGTCACCAACTTCTGAATTGCTTCAGCACTTGAAGGCAGTGATTTAAATACTTCTCTCCTAACAAATACATGATATGTCATGTGACACCTTCCAAAGGCTGGTTTTTCTAAACTTTTGTTCAATTGTCAAACTTAGTACTTTTCTTGACAAAATAGCAGCGTCCATTCTGACCATGGTCACAGGAATTGAGCTTGACCAGTACCAAGAGACGTTGGTGTTGAAAGAGTTGTGGCAGAAGTGGTACTACTTCACATTCATTTAACTGACCTCTTAATGCAGAACTATTTTCAGAGCAAGGGGGAGAAACTGGAACAAGAACATTTTTGCTAAGCGGAAACTGACAGGTGGGAACTGACTGGAGAAACTTCTGTAGTTAGTTATGAGGGAATTCTGATTTTTTCCAAGGGTATTTTGGGTCGGCATCTAAGTTACAAAATCAGGAAAACCCCCAAACAGTAGCTAAAAGAACAATGAAGTTCCTCAATCAGAAGGAAAACAAGATAAGGGTACAGCTGAAGTGCCAAAATCATCAAGTCAATGCTGAGCTGAAATACATGAAAGAGCCACGAAAGAGAATAGTAAGAAAGCTAAATAAAACTAACTTGTGCTGCCTCAGATGGAGGACCTGAGTCCTTCCTCTTTTTTTCAACAGAAGAGTAAAAAAATACTTTGAAACCTTCCCATGCCTATCACTGCTGACTCAAGGGCATCACACATCAATCTGCATCATAAAAAATAGGCTAACAGCTCCCACAAAGAAAACAGTATCTGTGTTATCAGGAGAGAGAAAAAAAAATTAAAAAAACTAAAGAAGAAAGAAGGATTGTGGCTATCCACTTCGTGCTTATGCTAAGCCAACCAGTTCATCTTAATTTATGCATACTATTGCATCTCCCAAGAGACACAGCTTTGCTCTATTGTTCTACAATTTAACTAAAAAACTACCAGATCTCATAAAGGGAAGCTTGTGGAGATTGCTGGAGAAGAAAACTAGAATACATCACCCTACAGAATACACATGCTACCTCATTTCAAGTACTTTCCTGCATCTTAGGGAAGATTCAGAACAACTACAAGGGAAAACAGTCTTCATGGACAACTGATCTTTTGGACTTCATTAGAGCACTTTAAGCTAAATAGATTTTAAAGTCTAGACATGATCTGAGTAAAAACATGCTATTTTAATGAAAAAATACCACATATAAAATTATTTTAGCATACACAAAAAAACCAAATTCTACAAATTCATAAAAATACATAAGATAAAATAAAACATACACTTAAGAGAGCTTGCTTCTTTTGCAATTGTGATGCTCTGGGTGTACCACATTACTGGTAGCTGTAGTGTATAGCAGGATAATGATCATCAAAGGATTGGGACTGTAAATTATTGAATTTATACCACAAGGTTTTTACAAGATAGCTTGGCAACTTCCCCTGAAGTATGAATATCTTTAAAATATGACATACATTTGTACTGCCTAAGGTCTATTGCCATGCAATAGAAGTGACTTCAGCAGTAATGAACAGAGTGACCTCTAATCAACCAAATTTGCCCTGCTCTCAGAATATCACATAAATCAGTTACTGAGGAGTTGCCAAAGTCTTACTAAGTGCTTGAAAGCTCTTCCTAGATGGAAGTAACAGAATTAAATTTAGGATATTTTTGGATACCAGTGTCCAAACTCCACATACTGTATAACCATGTAATGTTCACCCCAAAACAGGTGGGTTTATTACTGATGTTTATAAAATGATTACTTAATGTCATTTTACACAAAATGTAAAATCTTTCCAAATATTGAGTATTATGGATAAATCAAGGCCTTTTCTAATCAACCTACATGACTCACTTCACTCATGAGAAATCTTGCATGAAATTTTCTCTCCACACTAGAGATGCTATAAGGAATTTATTTATAAATGCCAGCTTCCACCCAACATGGATGAATTCCTTGAGTTTCCTATAACTGACAAATGTTAAGTCTGACAACCTTTATTTGCTTCTTCTCAAACAGCAAGTCTTTGCCACCACTGACAGCTTAAGCAGCTACTTCCCCATCCCTACTGTGTTGTGCTGGAGATTTATTTTTGGCTGGGTCTGTTTCCCAAACCCATTCACGTCATGCTCACACAGACACTGCATCCCAATGCAATGGCAAACGCTGTGTCTGGATCACGCTGTGCAGGAGGCAGCTCTGCCCCTCACCTGTGTGCAAAGGCAGCCCAGACAGGTTTGTTTCCAGGCTTCACTGGAGCCACTGAAGCGCCAGTTGCAGCACAATTATAAAAACAGCAAACCACTATGAGATCTCAACCATGGTAATAACCAGGCCAAGAAATGTTGCAGGATTTTTTTGCTGCTCTCTGTGGGTACATCGAATTAGCTGGTTATTTGCAGTGGAGCTGCAAATGTATCATTAATCTTTAAATAAAATATGCACGTTGCACAATTCCCTCTTTCACAAGGGAGAGGGTTTGATTTTGAGCATGTGAGGGTTAATATAGTACAGTGCTTGAAAATTCTGTTATTGCTAGGTGCTGTCAGCAATGTGAATGGTCAGAATACACAGGTGAAACTTCCCCCATCTTTGTATCTCTCCATGGATCCAAATGAATACAGAAATACATTCAAGATACACAGACACAAAACAATTGCAAGAACAACTGAAGATGATACAGTCTCTTCAGAAAAAGGGAAAAGCTTGAAAAGAAAGATCATATATAAATATTAGAAAATATATACTTAAGGAACCTATGGTGGAGAGATTTAACCTAATTAGTTTATTCTTCTAGAATCAAACAATTTTACTGAGGCAACATAACCTTTGGGATACAGGACAAACCACACAGAAGTACCATGCAACTCACAGTACTTCAAATGTGATATTTACCATTAAAATAATGCACATGCAAAATATGCAGTTTTGTTTGTTACTAAGAAAGTAACAAATGTACTTAGACACTTTGGAAAAATGAGAAAAAATGTAATGTAAATTAAATTGAAAATGGAAGAGTTTAAAACAATGATTTTACTGTCTTCTGCTTTCTCTATAGATGATTTTTCAACACTGAATTTCAAACAATGCCTTGTAACTCCTAAAATATGCTGTTCTGGAAAATGATTAAGGTTTTCCAGTTACACTCGTATTGTTAAAACTCTAATTAATTGCATTTTGATTTTTCAAAATCATACACAAAAGCACATTTTTGTACATTAGAATTCTGACTTGCTTGGCATTGCAAGGATTTTTTACAAAACAAGTTTTCTGATATATTTAAAACACAGCTGCATTCACAGCAAGAAGCTATGCAACACCAATGAAAACACATTGCATTGGTAGCCTTCATAGATCAAAGTGACTGAATAAAATTATTTGAAATACAGCTCCTTCCAGAGGCTATTAAAATTGCATGGGTTGTTTTTTCTTTTTTTTTTTTT
>NW_005055769.1:0-6366 GCF_000277835.1 Geospiza fortis
AACCAAACCATTCCATGATTCTGTGACAAAATTTTCCAAGAGAATTTTCCCAAGAGAGATGTCATGGCTCATTTCACTAAACTTCTGGGTTAACAAGACCATATTCTTTCAAAAGTCTGGCATTGCCAAAACACTGATAGGCTCTAAATGTTATAAATTGCGAGAGGAAGTTTGGGCTCCCCAGCCAATCAGGAACACTAGACGCCAATTAGTGAAAGCCAATTATAAAATTTATTAATTTGAGCAAGCCGATAGCAAGCAAGTACAGCGCTGGGTTGGCCACCACGGTGACCAACAATTTGCTGGTCAGTCCATCAGTCTTTTATTCCTTTGTCGTCTTTCCTGTGTACTCTGCGCTTGTTGTTGCAATGGGGTCTTGTTCCGCTTTTCGGTGGTCTTGTTTTGCTTTTCGGTGGTCTTGATCTGCTTTTCGGTGGTCTTGTTCTGCTTTTCGGTGGCCGTCTTGCAAGAGGCTTCTTTCTTCATCCTTGGCTGACCTGCTGGACTTTACTATATATGGTTAGGTACCCTTTGGTTACACAACATACTTTTGCTGAGTTTGTAATAACCTCACCATATATGGTTTATTTATTACAAGATTTTTGCAAGCTATAGCAACACTACAATTTTGCAAGCAAAGCCTGATTTTGAAATATTGTCTCATGGCCTTGCGGTATGGCCTTGCCCTTTCCTACTTTAGTAATTGATTTCGTAAGCAAGTCTAATGCCTTATGCCTTGCAACAGTTTTTGGCTATTGTGTGTGTAGGTTCAGTTGTTCATGTCAGGTACGGCCAGGGGAAGAAAGACATTGTGGCTGAGATGGGAGTTGAATGACTTCAAAGCAGCCAGCAGTGCTGTCCCTCTGTGTTAGCACTACAGAAATAGATGGCATTTCCATCTTGAAAACAGGCTGTCATTTATCAGAAAGTGTGCCACAGCTATGTAGTTCATAGAATACTCCTTAGGCCATGCTCTGCAGCTGCTGAAAAGGAAGGTTCTTCTCTGTAGAGCTCGGGAACTTGATGGCAATCCCTTCAAGCAGAGGAGGCAGGTAGATCAAGCCATTTTCCAACCTTTCCTACACCTCCCTAATAAAGAGGTAGCATGGTTTTAAGTACTATAGGGGGATAGAGAGGAAAAAAGAGATGGAAAAAATGCTGTACCCACATCTCAGTAAGGGAACAAAAAAAGTACCAGCATGCCTGAAGCTTGAAAGCAAAGGGAAACAAGCAAGAGAATAGTCTTAGTGTTAGTATTTTTTCTTTGTGCACTGAGCTTTATTTTCTTCTCAGTACATAAATAAATGCATGCTTAAAACTCTTCATCTTTGCTGTGACTCAAGCATCCTGGATAAAGCATCGGTTTCAAACATTGCTCTGCCCTTTACTTCAAGTGAAAAATTTTTAGGAGTTAGAGCACCATACTAAAATTGAGAGGAGTGTAAATTATTTTCTGTCAGTTTTGAAAACAGTCATCCATTTTAGATGAACAGTCACAGGCTGGGTTTTCTAGCTACTTGGGGAGAAAAAAAAAGTGGTAAAGGCTGACTATTCTGGTTTGTGGCTTTCTCCTACTGAATGCTTTTATTCTGTGTTTGAAACCATGCACGTCATGTCTTTACATCATGGGACAGACAGTCTACAGAGGGTCACTGGATCACACAGAGATGTCAGGTTCTGATGTGCTTTGCACTAGTTTTCCTGGAGTTGTGCTCAGCTCAGTACCAAGAGCAAAACTGTGGCACAAAAAGAAAAGCTGGATTCTTCTCCACATGTACATGACTGGTTTTCTTTTAACCATTGTAAACTTCCAGTATACATCAAAAGTTTGCACTGATAAAACTGCTGAACAAACATGCAATTTTGGCATCAAAACCCAGAGTTTCTTTCTCCATAACTGGAGGCTAAGGAGGTTCTTTTAAAGAAACTGTTGATAGCTTCTCTTTTTTTCACCTGGGAGGGAAAAGCTCTGAGACCTCACTAAGTTTTCTCTGTCACTGGTTAAATGTGTAATTGGGTGGATGATTCTTAGGCTAATGCTGTGACTTGAAGCTAATTATTTTCCCTGCTATTATATAATGGAGTTCTGTATTTTAATGTGCCTGCTTATTTTAGGCAATGAAACCCAGAGACAAGCCATACCAAAAAGAATCTGTACCGAGGTTCTTTTAAAAACCTGGTATTATTACAGGACTGTCTGTCTTTGAAACATATCAAAACTCTTCATAAAGTGAAACCAATAAATACTGTGCACCATACAGAGCATGATCATTCACCCAATCTTGAGTTAGAATGCACAGCTCACCCAGCAGCAGCTCTGTGAGGTTGTTCACAGCCGTGATGGAAGGGTAATACCCAGTGAGGAATGCAGATTGGCATTTGCTGAGTGCAGGTAATTACAGTATCCTTCACACACTGGAGTAACTTTTTTCTCTTTGCAAACTGATCTATGGTATATATGGAGAGTCTTGGCTCGGCATTTCCTTTGAGCATCGCTGTATTTGCAAGTTCATGTCTCCAATGATTTGCCGAGAGCATTAATTCATGTCTAATTTAGCACTAGAGACATCTGAAGATTTAACGCATTTATAGACAAATGTGTGCAGGTTTTCAGGAAGGGCATTGTGCTAGTATTTCTAAATTCCTGGAGTGAGGCAGTTCCTACGCTACCTAACAGACTTGTGTCTTATAACATGACTTACTGTATCAACTCAGCAATGTTTCCCTGTGGCTGTAGAGAGCCTGACAAAGTAATTATGAAATACTATCTGTACTTCTCACTTTGATGCTAGTGTTTTTAAAGATGTCATATAGATGATTTAAATGGTTACATTTCAGCTTTGGAGAGGCAAAGGAGGGAGCAGAGCACTATCAGGCATCTCGCTAATGTGTGGCTGACAGTACTTAGAGTACCATTCTTTTATGTCTCCGCTTTTCTGCTGGGACACCTGCTGTTTTGAGCATCCTGGTCCTGTGGTGGGTGAGGGACTCCCCCTGGGCTGAACAGCTGGCAGTTTGCTATGGGAAGTGTACATTTTGAGCACTGTCTTTCCTGACATGACTTGCTTCCCTAGCTGTACAGCAGAGCTGGAGTGTCTCTCCTGCACTGATGCCCAAAGGAGAGCTCTGATGACAGTGAAGCATGTGATGGGAGACAGTTGGGTTGTCTGAGGTTGTCTTACCTCAGATGAGAGACCTGACAACCTTAATAGGGAAAGGAACAGAGGCTTGGCTGCATGCATGAGCCTTTCGCAGCCTGTCGCTGATGTCTCCTAATAGAAAGCAGAGAGGACTGCAAGCAAATATTTTAAACTCTGAGAATGCTGACCAGGTTGTGAGGTGTCACCTGTGAAACTGGCATTTCTTAGAGCCAACTAGTTTCTTGAGTGGTCAAAGAGATCCTATCTCACTTCAGGGTTATTTTGTACAGATCGGCCATATCCTTCCCTTCCCTCACCAGCACACTGAGGCTGCCGATTAATTGGCAGCTGCCTTGCTGCAGCTCAGATGAAGATGTTTGTTATCCTGGAGTGAAATCAATACCTGTGTTGCTTTATATCCAATGCCTGTGATTTCTGGCAAGCATAATGACTTTTCTGCTAGCTTAACCCTAACTAAGATTTAATTAGAGGATTTTAAAATGGTAAATACATCCATCTGTCCTGTGCAAAGACTTTCTTATGATAATAAGCTGAGCAGCCAGAGCATCAGATCCTACCAACAGACATCTGTCTAAATTTGGAGAGCTTGTCAAGCTCCTTTCTTTCAGGTCAGCTCTGTTCTCAGCTCCGTACTCATCTTTCTACCTTTTAGAACCTGTCTCATGCCCTCAGTAGGAGCTAGAATCCTCCCAGTGCCAGTAAATTCTCATACTCTTTGTTACCATTTCCTCTTCCCTTCTCTGTTCAAAGTGTGTCTTATCTAGAGAGCGCAGAACATGGAGCAAAAACAAACCAATTTATATGTTCAGTAAACATCAGGTCAAGATACATAATTCAGTTCACCACAGCAGGGTGGCATTTCTGAGAGAGATATTTAAGATGCAGAAAAGGATTTTTTGGGCTATCAGATACATGGCTTCTGTTGGGAAAAAATACTGGGGCTTGTGTTGCTTCATTAAAATAAGAAATGAAAAAGCAGAGTGCACTGAGTGCCAAAGCTGTATTTATCTACATGCCATATTCAGCGCTTTCTCAAGGCAAATATTCTAGCACAGAAAGAAATAATGAAAATGCAGACTGAGACAGCAAGTTCTAAAGTCTCTGTGCATGCTTTTCAGCAGCATATTTTGAAGCTGAATTCCTTTGCTCCCAGGAAATTCCTCAGGTTATGGATACTTGAGTTTAACAATGACTGTTACATCAAAGGTTGAATTGCATCATGAGTCCTACTGGAAAGAACAACTGGGCAATACTGCAGGGAAAAGAAGGGCAAGATTCAAGATGAGGAAGAGGTAAAAAATAAAGAAAAATATGTGGGTGGAAAATACAGAGCAGAACTCTAATGATTTCAATAAAGGATAGATAACAAAGGTCCCATGATGTGAGCCACACTTCATTAAAGTAGCCAGAGGTATTGAGCCTCAGATGATGGTGCTAAGCTCTGTGGTGGAGCTCTTGGACAGCACACTTCTGGAAATCTTTGGGAGCCCTGCTGCAAGAGCAAAACTGAGCCCTTACATAAGGACTGTGCCAGGTCCGGGGCAATAGGTAATGGAGATATCAACCTTATCCATTTATGTGAAGACAGTCTGAGGGAGTGTTGAATCTTGCCACTACATCCTTCTTCCCCTCACCTACTCTAAGGAAGTACTGTGCCTCCTGCCAAGGACACAGAGCAGGTTCTAAACAAAGGCAAAAGGGAATAACAAACAAACAAAAACCAACAACCAAAAAAACAATCAAACAAAACAAAACAAACAAATAATCCCAGGGGCTTTTCTGGGTTTAAAAAGGGAGCAGCTGAGGAGGAGTTAATTGCTGTCAGTCACCTTCAGTGCCACAGATTTAAAGACTCAATCTCAGGCCTCTGAGGAATAACACCTCCTGACCATGTTGCTATGGAATTAGGGCAGCAGTACAGATTACAGATACCACCCTGAGATTTGGACATTTTTTTTGGGTGGGGGTGAAATTTTGGCTCATGTTGTTTATTAGTTAGTTTCCATTCTTGTGGGAAAACTAATGGACAAGTA
This sequence comes from Geospiza fortis, assembly GCF_000277835.1. Taxonomy (NCBI): domain Eukaryota; kingdom Metazoa; phylum Chordata; class Aves; order Passeriformes; family Thraupidae; genus Geospiza; species Geospiza fortis. The sequence continues at coordinate 5,195 of NW_005055769.1, forward strand.
CCACAGTGTTATTGCTACCTCAGTGGTGTCAGCAGTGGTGCTGCTTTTTGTGGTTTGTGGTCTTACCACTGTTGTTGTGGACTAGCTGCATTTTCCAAAACTCTTGATAATTTTACATCACTTCATACAACACATTGTCTTTAGAGCAATTTCTAGAGCCAGACTCAGAAGGAAACCATGAAGAGAGAATAGAAGTCTACAGACTTTAAAGGCAACTGAGAAACGACAGAGTTCTTTTTCAGAGTGTGTCATTTATGGCAGTTTCATGCAAGAGTGCCATCTTCCTTGATTTATGTGTATGTATATTTGAAGTTATTTTCTTCCTATTCCAGAATTTGATTCTCTTTCGTCATGCCTCTGAGCCTATTTACAGCCCGCATGATATTCCATCACCTGCCTGAATTACAGTGAATGCAGTGAAACAAATGCCCAGATGCTCCATTTCCAGAGTATTGAAAGGGCATTTGTGCCTGCCTGTGGAGATGAGGACAGCTGGTTTTGCTGCTGGATAGATCATGCAGGTCTCTGTTTTGGGTATCAGAAAATGGGATGGTGTTTGTGCTCCTTTCTTAGGATGTGTCCTCCCTCATTCTGCACTTGGAAATTTTATCTGAATGTGACTGTTTGCAGTGTTTATGATTCTGGAAAGCCTGATAGGAGTAAGTGGTGTTACAGAAGTGTGCAGGGTGGTTTTCAGGTGCCTCCAATGTGTTAAACTTGTATGCTGGCTGTAAACACTGTGCACCCACAAGCACTTGTGAGAGGTGGTGTCACTGTGCTGCTCAGGACAGCCATGGACAGAAGCATGGTGAGGCGCCTTCAGAAGCACTTACAAAAGAAGGATCACATTAGTATTTACCAAGTGGTAACCTTCCAGAAAGGCACAGAAATCCCACATGTTCCCTCCTTTGGTTATTTACCATGACAGATACTCCTAAAGCTCCTGACTGAACCCATTGAGCACTAATATGATTATTGTCCAGCCACCTTAGAGGGAAGAAGATCTGGCAATTTAAGGAGATGAAGAAGGGTGTGTGGAAAAAGCACTTAGAGATTTCAGCCCCAGGCATAAAAACACTGTGCTTAGAAATAACCTCTGAGAGAATATGAAGAGCACCATCTACTGATGCAAAAGAAAATGAACCATTTGTATACAAAGCCATTTTTTTTTT
>NW_005055770.1:0-6355 GCF_000277835.1 Geospiza fortis
GTAGAAAGGTAGAAATAAAGTACATTTAAAGAGTTAATTGGTTAAAACAGATTTAAAAAACCTTGAAACTGTACATCTTGGGAACATTTTTTGCTATACTTTCTTTTGCGTTAAGTCTGCTGCAGATGGCGTGCCGAACTTCTGATAAGATAAAAATAAACAGCAACTTGAAGACCAAAAAAAGTCCCATGCGTCTCTCAATCCTGGCACAGAACTGTTAAAAAGAGGTTTTCCCCCATCAGGGGAGCCTCGGGGGCCCTGAGGGGCCGCACAGCAAAAGAAGCAGCAAAAGGTGAGGTAATGGTAGAAGGAGCCTTAAGTCTTGATGGAGAAATCTCCCTAGAAGGTAAGCCAGTGTATAATAAGAAGGATAGAAAACTAATTGAGGATCAAAAGGGAACATATAACCAGGAGGGATGGGCTGTTACAGCAGAAATGAAACTGGTTATCCCCTCCCATTTATTATGGCCATTAGTAAGAGAGGAACATCGGAAAACACACTGAGGAATTGATGCCTTGTATAATTATTTGATCGAAAGAATCACTGCCAGGAACTTATATGCCACTGTTACTCAAGTGGCCCGGCAGTGTGAACTTTGCCTCCAGACTAACCCCAAGAATACCCCTAAACCAAACCTGGGCCAAATTGGAAAGGGTCATGGACCCAGTCAACAGTGGCAAATTGATTTTTCAGAATTACCAAGAAAAGGGAGGTACCGATATTTGTTAGTACTAACAGATACCTTTTCAGGATGGCCAGAGGCTTTCCCCACCAGGACTGCCAAAGCCCAGGAGGTAACCAAGGTGCTGTTGCAAGAAACAATACCACGCTTTGGAGTTCCAGCCACAATATTCTCAGATAGGGGACCACATTTTATTTCAAAAGTAGTACAGCAGGTCAGTCAGCTTCTAGGCATAGATTGGGAATTTCACACGCCATGCCGTCCCCAGTCAAGCGGCCAAGTTGAGAAAATGAATCATTTGATCAAACAAGAAATTGTGAGACTAGGGCAGGAGGTTAATTTGCCTTGGCCCCAGTCCCTCCTGCTAGCATTGCTGCAACTCTGGACTAAACCCAGAACTAAAGAAAAGCTGAGCCCCTTCGAAATGCTTTATGGGAGACCATATGGTGTGCAGAAAGGGATATCCACCCAAATTGGGGAAGAAAGACTGACTGCTTATATGGTAGCCCTAGGGAAGCAACTCAGAGAAATTGAAAAACATGGCTGGAACTCAGAGCAGAGGGCTAGATGGACCAGTGCATGACATATTGTGGTGGCGTTTGCAGGGGTCCCAGGACGAGGGAAGAGACAAGAATCTTGACTCCATGTTTCAGAAGGCTGATTTATTATTTTATTATATATATTATATTAAAAGAAAATGAGATATTAAAACTATACTAAAATAATAGAAGAAGGATTTCATCAGAAGGCTAGCAAGGAAAGGAAAAGAATGATAATAAAATCTTGTGACTGCTCACAGCCTCGACACAGGTGGCTGTCATTGGTTATCAAGTAAAAACAATTTCACATGATGGGTAAACAATTCTCCAGATCACATTCCAAAGCAGCAAAACATGGAGAAGCTGAAGCTTCTCAGCTTCTCAGGAGAAAAGATCTTGCCAAAAGGATTTTTCATAAAATATGTCTGCAACAACATACAGCCTGGGGATTATGCATATGTCAAGTCTCTCACAGAAAAGACTTTGGAGCCACAGTGGGAAGGACTGTTCCAAGTGCTTCTCACCACTTTTACTGCGATTAAGATCCAAGAGCAGAACGCCTGGATTCACCACTCTCGAGTGAAGAAAGCTCCTGAGTCTCCTTGGAGAGTAACACCAGGTGATAATGAACTAAGATTCACTCGAACAAAATGAGTATATTGCGGTCGAAAATGTTTAGCAATCTAGATTACAGGAATTTAATCAAGAAAATTGTTTCCTTAGTAACCTTAATTATGATTCTAGAACTAGAAAATACCTCTAGCCAGAATAATGCTCAGTGGCCTTGGTCCCAAGCTTTTCCTTGGTACACTGGATCCATGGGAGAATATTCTGATATAAAAAAATCTAAACCTATCAACTGTAGTCATGCACAGCATCCAAGTATATGAAAGGCAAGAGTGGCAAAGACAAAGGTTATGGTCACTTCAAGAGACTATGGAGAGGAAATTAAGATAGGGTGTCAAATGATTAATGGAACTGATCATAGGAAAGCAATCCAAATTAGTGTTTCAACCTCTCCCACAGACAAACACCAGGAAGTTTGTAGTCATTCAAGTGAATTAGACTGTTGGTATAATTTTTTGTTAGTACAGACTGTTGAGGTGGTGTGTCTTTGGGCCCACGATTCCATTTGGCTCACCTTCAAATTTAAAATAAATGCCACAGCTGAGCCCATTACCCCAGCCCAAACCCAAATCACGCCACCTAGGCCTGAACCCAAAGTTTATAAAATCGGCCCATATGTAATAAGGAATACAGGCCAACAGCAGTTGTTGTTTAATCCAGAATGGTCTCTTAAGCGTGTTGAATTACTAATGCAAACTAACATCTCTGAAATTCAACCAGCCTGCTCTTCTTTCCTAAAGACATCCTTTGAGGATTGGACAACATGGTTGCAAAGACAAGCATACATCAGAGGCAGAATGCGAAGAGATCTGACTGGAATATTAGGAACAGGGCTGGGAGTTCTAAACAGAATTGATTCAGAAATATTAGTGAATAAATTGGCCACTGCAACAAATGATCTAACAAAATTAAAACAACCTTTACAGTCATCTTTGTTAGCATTGGGAACCAGTCAGTGGCAGGGTTCAAAAATATTACCAAGTTGGGAAAAAGCAGAAGACCAAGACCATGGATTAATAATAGATGCACTTGCTATGGTTCAAAATGTGTCTCTGGCTTTTAGTTTTATACAGGCACAATTATGGTTGCAATCAACAGCTGCTTCAATTATAAGAGAAGGAAGTGAAGGAGCTTTTCTGATTGAGATTCGAAAAGCCGTTTGGGACAACGCTACAGATTTTGAAAAGAAATTTCAGTCTTGGTGGACTTTAGGGAACTTCACCTATGACTCAGTTGATAACGTAGCTGCTGCTTTTGTGCTCAGCGTACGCAACGCCACAGTTTACATTATTCATCCTATTATAGCATTATGACTGAATCATGAGAAATCAGTGCTCTACCCTTCAGAACACAGGATGTGGGCATGAAGAGTAAATGAAAAACGGCAAACTGTGAATCTAGAATCTTGCATTACCCAGGAAGAACGGGTTCATTTGTGAGAGTAACACAGTAGATGCCCAAGATATATGTCTTGACACTGAACAGGGTGTTTGTCACTTTGAAATTCATCTGAATACTAGTCAAAGGACTGTACTTGTATATATTGGTCAAGGTTGTGTGTGTTTGAGAACTCCATGTACTTTTATAGAAATAGACAAGAACAATGTAACTTTGCTCAGCAAGAGTCATTTTAACATTTGTATTTGTAACTTTGTTAAAATTTTAGGGTGTGACTTTCTGTATTTTGTACCAGTTGTGTCTCACCAGCTAATTAAGTCTGACAATAAGATGTATCACAGGTTGTCACCCACACCTATTGAAATGAACCTCACTCTAATCATACAATTAATTAAGCATCAGGACCTTGTCAAAATTCTAAAGGATATTCAGAAAACTGTAGAGAAAACTTTAATTACTGTCCATTGTGATGCAAAAGAAATAAACAACGTTCTGCAGAGAGTAAAACAAGATGCAAGTCACAATTGGTGGGATTCACTTTTCGGATGGTCGCCCACTGCAACTGGGATCCTAAATACATTATGTCACTCCATCATTGTTTTACTAATATTAGTTGGTATAAGTTTAAAACTGTCTTTTGTAATACTTATTTGGAATTGGAGACTTACAGTGAATAGCAATATTAACTTCTTTATCCCAAGTACATGATAAAGCATTAGAAGACACATATCATAAGGATTGGAATTTATACTAAGTAAAAGAATTTACTACTTTATTAAAAAGGACGGACTGAAACATGGGGTCAGAAACTAGAGGTGATATATTAATCACAGAAATTAGAAGGTATTGATTAAGAATAGGCACATAGATGATGGACATTGCTTAAGATTTGCTGCATCCTTAGTTGCATGAGAAAGGAAAGGAATACAGGAAAGGAATACCTGCAAAACAGTTAGAAAGAATGCAAGGATGCCTGATAAGGGGAAGGATGTTTATCAAGAACAGGATACAGTATGCAAGGATACTGAGATAACGAGGCTCCTTGGGCCCCTGAAACCAGATGAATCTGGATTCATGGTTTGGACAGTGGCCAAAAGATCGGTAAGCATGCGCAAGGTGGCAGGGTCAAAAAGTCAACCCTGAGGAAGACTACTTCATCCCCTATGACCCCCGAGACCTCAGAGACGACCACCAGAGACAACTGTGCAAAAAGGACTGATAAGATGATTAGCATATGAAGCGGAGAGGGAGGGGAGCCAGGAAATGATCTATTGTGGAACTTAATGCATATGTAACATTCTGTGGGATAAAAGAAAACCTGAGTGTACCAGGAGATACGCATGTCTTTGTGGAGATATCCCCATGCTTCCGGCACGAATAAAAGCATACCTACTTTAAATTCATTTTATCTTTGAGTTTTAGAGTCTCTCTCCAAGTGTCACTATGACCTAACCACTTTGTCAACCAGACCATGGCAGTATGTACCACATCCAGTCTTTTCTTCTTTAGGTCTTGAACACTTCCAGGCATGTGGCAGTCACAGCCTCACTGATCAACCTCTTCTAGTGTCTTACCACTCTCACAGTAAATAATTTTCCCCTAATATCTAATCTAAACCTACTTCCTTTAATCCCATCCCCTCCTTTTTCCCCCATCTTATTTTCTTCCCCTGTCCTGCTGAGGACAGGAGTGATAGAGTGGCTTATTGGGCACCTGGCATCCAGCCAATTTAACCCACCATGGTTCTTTTTGGCACCTGTCCAGGGTAAGCCAAAATGTTATTTTATTCCCTATCCATCTTGTGCCCGAAATTGTTAAGGTCTTTTTAAGACCCCGCAGCCAGAATTTCTTATGAGCGGAGAAGCACCACGCGAAGACACAGATGCCCCAGCTGATGCCTCAGAGCAGAACACCACAAGCCTCAGCCCAGCCACCACCCCAAGCAGCCTTTGCCAGACCACAAGCAGTCCTGGCCGGACCATTGCTGACCTATGTGCAGCCACCCCAGGCAGTGCAGGACAGGACATATCAAACAATAGCAAAATAACGTTACTTGATTCATCTGTTCATTTGCTTTCCACAGGAGTTTTTGGAGCACTGGGACAGTGTATGCATGGTTTGATTACAGGCAGATCTTACACCTTGATAACAGGGTTGTTTGTTCTCCCTGGGGCTATTGACTCCATGGACCCCACAGCCACCCTGTGTAGTCCCAGCCGGGAGCGATATAGCCCAACTTATACTTTTTCCAGCAGCACCTCTATCTGCACCCCCGATAGCTGAACAGAGGGAGGGGGTTTTTTGCTTCTACAGAGGTCCCACAGACTTTTTGGACACAACGGTATTACATCTCAGTGTCCCACATGCCAACGCAAAGGGACTCTGAAAGGCAGGTACAAAATTTCAACAGGACTCCTCAATACTGGATCAGAGGTGACTGTTATCTCAAAAGGCCAACTGGCCATTAATGACTGTGCTTCAGGGACTCTCCAGCGTGGGTGGAAATAGCAAAAGCCTGCAAAGCCAACACTTGGTGTGAGTAACAGGGCCTAATGGGGGGATCACCACAGTTAAACTTTTTGTGCTGTTTGTCCCCCTGGTTTTGTGGAAGAAGGACATTGGGACACTCAACACTCACACAATGGTCCCTGGCTGAACTACCTCAGGCACTTTCAAGCATTGGAAGGAGCAGCCCAGCTACCATAGTGACAGTTGATACAGATCTAAAGCCCTGAGGGACACCTAACTCTAGTCAAATTTCCACTTACTTGCCTTTCTTTAAACAATGTATTTTGTTGTGAATTTTTCAGTACAGCTATTTAGTACTATATAACTCAATTTTTATTGTTTTAGCCTTCAGTGTTTATATCCCATTATTTTATTAAGCCAAAATTAAATCTATCCTACAATCAATCTTTAAAAGCTGCTGCAGGGGGTGCGGCACGCCCGCCTGGCACCAGCCAGTGTTAAAATTGACCTTCTAATGTTAGTAATTTGTGATTTGTGATTTTTACCAGGATTATTACTAGAAAAATGCAAAAGTGTTTGTATAGAGGTGGTGTGTAAAAATGCATATTTTTGTATTGGCTTTTCACAAATATTAAAATG
>NW_005055771.1:0-1317 GCF_000277835.1 Geospiza fortis
GGGAAAAATGGGGGAAAATGGACAAAAAAATGAGATTTATTGGGGATTTCTACGGGATTTCCCACCAACCCCATGGGCCAGACCGAGACACCGCAGGTGCTGTGTATCTGGGGGGAAAAAATGGGGAGAAATGGGGAAAAACAGCATTTTATAGGGGATTTACAGGGGGTTCCTAAGGGAATTCCAGCCCCACGGGCCAGACGGACGCGCCACGGGTGCTGCGCATCTGGGGGGGGAAAATGGGGGAAAAAAATGGCAAAAATGGGAAAAACGGGGAAAAAACAGGGAAAAAATGAGGTTTATAGGGGAATTATAAGGGAATTATAGGTTGGATCGTTTTGGGGCGATTTTTGGGTTTTTCCCAGGATTTTTTGGGATTTCAAGCCCCACCTCCTCGAAGAGCCGCAGGCTGTGGGTGTTGAGGGGGATTTGAACAATTTGGGAGAGTTTTGGGTGAGTTTAGGGTGGCTCAGGATGGCTCAGGATAGCTCAGGTGAATTTGGGCTTTCTCAGGTCAGATTTTTTTGGGGATTTTTGGATTTTTTTGGGAATTTTGGTTTTTTTCCAGGGATTTTTCAGGGATTTCAAGCCCCACCTCCTCGAAGAGCCGCAGGCTGTAGGCGTGGCTGGGGATTTGAATGATTTTGGGGAGATTTCAGTGGCTTTAAGATGGCTCAGGGTGTGTCACCAACGCTCAGGTGAATTTGGGCTCTTTCAGGTCGGATTTTTTTGGGAATTTTGGGTTTTTTCCCAGGATTTTTCTGAGATTTCAAGCCCCACCTCCTCGAAGAGCCGCAGGCTGTGGGTGTTGAGGGGGATTTGAATGACTTTGGGGGGATTTCAGTGACTTTGGGGGGAACTGAGTGACTTTAGGGTCGCTCAGAGTGGCTCAGGAAGGCTCAGGTGAATTTGGGCTTTCTCAGGTCGGATTTTTTTGGGAATTTTGGGTTTTTTTCCAGGGTTTTTCTGAGATTTCAAGCCCCACCTCCTCGAAGAGCCGCAGGCTGTGGGTGTTGAGGGGGATTTGAACAATTTAGGAGAGTTTGGGGTGAGTTTAGGGTGGATCAGGGTGGCTCAGGGTGGCTCAGGTGAATTTGGGCTTTCTCAGGTCGGATTTTTTTGGGAATTTTTTTGGGGATTTTGGTTTTTTTCCAGGATTTTTCCGAGATTTGAAGCCCCACCTCCTCGAAGAGCCGCAGGCTGTAGGTGTTGTCATCGTCAGCGAAGTAAACCACGCCGGGCTCGTGGGCGCCGCGCGTGTCCCGCAGCCAGCGCAGGGCGCGGTTCCGCTGCTCCGCCCCCCTCGGGAACAGCCAG
>NW_005055771.1:5663-6353 GCF_000277835.1 Geospiza fortis
GCAGATTTGGGGGAGGTCTTGGGGGATTTGGGGGGGCTCTGGGGTGTTTTGGGGGACAAATGAGGGGGTGGGAGGTGTTTCAGAGGGTTTTTTGGGGTCCCAGGAAGAGTTTTTGGGGTCCCTGGGGGGTTTTTGAGGTCTCCATGCTCACCTGAGGGGGGACTGGGGGCTTTTTGGTGTTCCTGGCGGGGGTTTTGGGTTTCCTGCACCCACCTGGGAAGGATTTGGGGGGGTTTTGGGGTCCCTAGGGGCGTTTTTGGGGTCCCCACACTCACCTGGGGGCTCAGGGCCACGTAGAGGGTGAAGGGGTCGTTCCTCATGGCCTCGGTGGAGCGGCGAGGTCGGTCTTGGCGTGGGATCACCGTCCCCCCCCGCTGGAACACCGGGATCTGGGGGCACCCCAAAAACCCCATTCAAAAAAAACCCAAATTCCTCCAACCCCCGCCCAAAAACCCCCAAGTCACCCCCAGTGCTTGAGGGACCACCCCCACTGTCCCCCCCACCATTGGAACACAGGGATCTGGGGGGGATCCAGGAAGGTTTTGGGGTCTCCAAGGGGATTTTGGGGTCACCATGGCAGTTCTGGGGTCTCCAGGGAGGGTTTTTGGGGTCCCAACACCCTCCCCAAACCCCTTGAGCCCCCCCAAAACCCCTCAAACAACAACCCACAGTGCTGAGGGTGACGGGCAC
>NW_005055772.1:0-6351 GCF_000277835.1 Geospiza fortis
AGCTCTGCTTTTCTGGAATAGGTTGAATTCTTCGCTGTGGATGGGAAGTTGTTGCCTTATATATTACAACACTTCTATTATCATTATATGTTGTCTTCTATATCAAGAGTTCTTTTATCATTAGGGTGCAAGGATTCTGTAGCACCAGAGTTTCATACCTCCTCAATGTTTCCTGTAAGCAGTTCCTCTAAGCACTGACTATTCTTGATCCTTGCAACAACCATCTCACACCTGTTCCCATCAGTCCACTCTTTTATACCACTAGTTCTTATTGGCTACAGGTGTTGCCTGTTATCACCGGCCTGCTCCTAATCTTTAGTAATAGGGTCCAGCTGCAACTCGTTGGGGGATAAGATTACATTCCACATTACCCATACTGTGTCCTCCTACAGGAAGTAATCCATGAATTCCTTGCTTTCTTTGCTCACACATACAGTGTTTGCTTTATTTATTAAAGTGTTATGTGCTAAACCAATGAATTTTCTCACTCTTACCCTTCCAGTTTTCTCCCAGTTCAATGTGGGGGCAAAAGAGCAAGCAGACGTGTGGGGTTTAGTTATCATCTGTGGTTAAACCATGACAAAGAAATACAATGGGCACTGAAAGAGCTGCAGTTTTAACAGGGAAAAGCAGAACAGAACCGCATTTGGATACTTCATGATCTTCTTCACAATAACACTGCAGTAAGACATAACAATAGTCAATTAATTGTATCTGAAGAAAGAGCAGCACTGCACCTGGAACTGCACTGCTAAGATGGACTTTCCCAGGACATGATGAAAAACTCCTTCCCTGCACTCCCAGCTCTGCCTCCGTGTCAATAAACACGTGCTCTTCTTCTGAGGACTGTGCATTTATTTCTTTCTTTACAAGTGTAGGCTTCCATGGAAGACCTAAGGAGACCTGTGCAAATGCATCCATGGGCTTGTTCCTGAGCACAGTGCCTGAGGCATCCCAGACAGGAGTTAGAGATGCCAGAGGGTCAGGCAGTTCTCCCCAGGCTTTGCCACAGTTCCCACCTTTGTCTCTGTCGCGTGAAAGCAGGAGGCTTCCTCAACCCTGAGTGTGAGGAGATTTCCTTGACCCCTAATGTTTAATTTCTCAGCCAGTGCCCCAGAAAAGCTGAGACCCTTGTGCCCGACCACTCTGTCAGTGTCCAATTAGGGGGGCCTGCTTTTGCTTTTTCCTTTGCTTTTCGCTTTGCTCTCACTCTTGCTTCTGCTTTGCTCTTGCTTTTTGCTTCTGCTCATTAGGTAGCTTAGCTAAGTAGTCCAAATTTTTCCTAGACTGTTTCTCCTTTCCCTTTGTTTTTGGCCGACTCAAACCTGCTCCGGACTGGGACCTGGGAAACACCAAGAGTTTGTGGTGGGGAGGGAGAGCTGTGCTGTTGGGAGGGGGCAAAATTGCCCAGAACCGAAGCGCGGGCACTGAAGCACAAAAACAATGGTACAATGGTTTCATCTGGACTCTGAGTACCTGTACCCCGAGTTCTGTGTTTCTTCCCCCCTTTCCATGATTTTCGGTTGTGAAACCGCTTCCCTTCCCCCAACGAACAACGGTATAATTAGGGTCCCTGAACAGCCGTCCTCCGAGATCTCCCCAGGACCTGGTACCCTGCTGAACGCCTCAGGGCCCTGAGCATCACCACCTTCACACCACAGCCACTGCCCTCACACCGTAGCCCCCGCCCTCACCACGGTTTTGGTAGCTATGACCCATATCCCTTCCTTTTCCTCCCTCTCTTTTCTTGTCTTTTCCTCTTCTCTCCGGTTCCCCCCTTTCACCAACGCCATTCTGCTGTGATTTTCAATAAAACTGTATCTGATTTGTTGCCGTAAATCCTCTGTGCCTTTTTGGTTATTTTTGCACCTAAAAAATCAACCCCGCCATCTGTACCCCCCTGGGTCAGATCGGGACAGGGGGCCCTGCACTGAGGCATCCTGATGTATTGGAGGGCAGCGCTACTGACTCAGTCAGGGAAACACCATCAGAGTGAGGGAGATCCCTCAGCAGGTCTTCGCCTTTATTGGAGTGTGTTCCCTGCTGCCGGTGACCCAGGAAGGATCCACACTGACAATTTTGGAACAACTCTCCTGGAAGTACAGGGCCCCCAAGGGAGCATCCCCCACTGCTTGTGGGAGGCCGGCTACCACTGCCCAGCCCTGCACTCTCTGTGGCTGCTTGGGCCTTTTTGCTACTCTTTAACTCTACACCCTCTGTCCGCCCAACCCCTGCTTCTCCTGCCAAAATTCTGAGATTTTGCTACACTTTCTTTGCCACCCATGTGTGCTCACCTCTGTTGTTCCAACTCGCCACTCCCAGGCTCCTGCTGCAGCACATTTCACCGCCCTCAGTGGCACTGAGACCGGCTGCTCCCCGTGAGTTTTGCAAAGGGAGCCACCTCCCCTCTCCTCCACCGCCTGAGCCGCCATCGCCTCATGAGGGAGCCGAGCTCGCGCCACAGCGCCCCCTGCTGGCGCAGGGGAATCATCGCACCAGCCCTGCGTGGCCGGGAGCCAGCAGGGCCCCCCTGCTGGCTGTGCCCGGAACTGCCCCAAAGGGGAAGGTGCCTGCAGCCGAGAGAGGCTGGGCCTGGGTGTCTGGTTCTGTTTGGTGCTGTTTGTTTGGTTTGTTATACATGTATTTATTAGTAAAGGACTGTTATTCCTTTTCCAATACATTTGTCTAAAAGCCCCATATAACAATTTATATAATGAGATTAATATTTATATTATAAGTTATAATAATTCAGAGGGAAGGGGGTCATATTTTTCCATTCCAAGGGAGGTTCTCACCTCCCCTGGCAGACAGCTGTCTTTCAAACCAAGACACTGCTCCAGGACATTAATAGCAAAAAGAAAGGCAAAACAGCTTTTAAAGCAAAGAAATGCCAGCATGTGTGGCTTGTGGGTGGCTGTGAGGGCAGGGGTTTCTCTGAGGCGAATACAAAGGGGCTGTTTAACGGCCTGGGAGGTCTCAGTGAGGAGCAGGGGGAGGTCTCACTGCTCTGGGAAGATTTGCCAGGCAGGGCAGGGGATGTGAGAGGCACCTGTGTGTGCCCAGGCCTGGGGCAGGAGGGGTTTAGGGCTTGTTCTCTTTTTCATGCCAAGGGTTCAACCGACTGCAAAAATCACATCAGCACATTCCCCAGCTTTCCTGCAGGACTCAAGCAACAAGGAAGAGAAAAAAAATTGACACACTTAAGGGAACAGCAGATTAACATATCCCAGTTACCAATGGGAAATAGTAGCACTGCTGTTATAATCACTGATTATATTATTTAAAAATGAGAAACACACCTCTGTCCTTGGGAATAACAACAATGCAAACAGGGTGAAATCATGCTATTTGCTTTTTGTGGCTTAGAGCTGCATCTAAGGGTTAAGAAAATGCTCTACAATTACAGGCTATCAATAATAAAAAAATTATTAAAGTAAGAAAAAAATCAAGTTAAAAGGCAACTTCAGTCAACTATAACCAGATGTTTCCCACCTAGAAACTCATTAAAAAGCCATACAAATAAATCAAATCTCCAAACAATGGCCAACCCCAATAATCAGTTCACCACATTTCAAAAATGAAGGGGAAAAATAGTGCTGATCTAATTGGGACAAAAGTCATGTGACCATTATAAAAATGGAACTCATGTAAGAAATACTAAAACTTAAATAGCTGAGTAAATAAGCATCTTTAGGTCATTAATGCAAAGAGAGACAATGAAAGACCCACCAGCTGAACCAAAATATCTTCCGAACAAAACACTAAAAATTACTAAACATGGACAGATCTTTCTCTTTGTCATGCAAATAGGCTTTGAGGACAAATGTGCTTGAAGGTCCAGAAGGGCTTAGGGAATACAGAATGAAGTTTAATATAAAGTTTTTAAGCCTAAGTGACTTCTCTCCAGATACAAATCAGGGCAACGTTTTAATGACATTAATATTAATTACTCAATGTGACAAAAAAGCAAGGATGATGATGATATTTTTAGTTTAGGGAATCCTCTGGAACAGTGTTAGATGTTCAGAAGTAGAGCAGCATAGAGGGACAGGAAAACAAAAGGCAGCACTACAAAGACATGAAAGAGGAGGCATCACCTGGCACTGAAAAGCCCACAAATGTTTTTGTAGAACTGCCTAGCACAGTGGTGGGGTATGCAGCACAGTGACTGAAAACAACTGAACCACCACACACAAACTGTCTCACTCCCTTCTGTTGAAGGACGAAACACGGTGGCTTTACCTCATCTCAGTTTCCTCAGTCAACTCTGTGCACATACACAAATTTGATTCCCAGAATTACTCAAATATCAGAAAACCTGTCCTAGTTTTCCAAGACCAATTTCCTCACCATTCAGCCTGAGACCTTGGCTCTCACAGACAGGTCATTTTAGATGTTTGATAACCAGCTCCAGTTGAACAAGTGGGCAGGAACCTTCTGCAATTAGATATTTCTATTTAAGTTCATCATTGTGTTCTCTTTGTCTCAGAGCACAGAGGAAGACTTTGGTAAGAACAAAGATCCTTTTTATTTCAGATTCAACAACAGCCAGGAGCAGATGCATGAAGAACAAGACTCTTCACTCTTTGATCCTCACTCCCAAGGTTTCAGTGCCCCTACACAACAAAGTACAATCATTTTACCTACTTTGACCTCTTACCTAAAACACCATGAAGACTTTCCAAGGTATTAAATGACTCCCAGGCACCAATTCTAAGAGACCAGAGGGCACTTTCCTCCTGCTTCTGAGCACTGAACCAAAGGGGAAAAGTTGACAACTTCCAGCAAGTCAGGAGAATTTTCAGAAATGCTTTGAAATAACAACAAAAGTACTGATAATTTTCCTGCTTTCTATCCAGCTTAACTCCATCAGACTTTTCAGAGGTGTCATGTAATCCCCAAGTTCTCATATACAACTTGAAGATTTCATATACTAATTAAGATCCTTCCTTGAAAGCCATATGGTGTTTTGTCATGCAGTATGCTGTATCTCAAACCACTGAAGAGGTCATGTGACTGCCTGTATAATCCAAAATTCTGTGTCTGAAACAGAGACAGTTTTTGCTATGAAATATATCACTGTGTTTGGGGCTGGGATACCACAATTATATAAACAGCATAGGGACCTTTACAAAAACCCAAAGAAGGAGTAAAGGTGAGATATTTGGGGAAAGAAAGGAGATGGGTGACTGTAATGTTTAAGAAGAGATCATCCTTTATATATTTCCTTTCATCCTGGATACGTAAAAGAGCTCATGAAGGTTCTAAAAGGTGGAAGAAAGGGAGAAGTTGAAAATTCTATACTCAATAAGTTAACTGAAATCATTGAACTAATCAAGTAATTTTTTTCCTTTTCAGTTTACGAAGTAAATGTACCTCTGGATGCTCTCATGGACTTGCACTTATGGATAATTAGGCCAACTATCTAGTGATCCATCTCTTGATTTACAACAAGTTTGAACACCATGAGGAAAGACTGAGTTATTGGAATAAGTCTTAGCAGTGTGATGAAGATAAATGGACCAGGGACGAATCTCATAGTTCGACCAAGTAAGTGACATTTGTTTATTTCTAGAACTTCATTTAAAAGTAAGGAGGGAGTACAAGGGAAAATAAAGGTTTGGGTTCACAGAAAGGATTTTCAGCTGCAATAATCCCTTGAATGCACTCTCTCTTTCAAGCCAAACCCTCAGCTTGGATCTGCTCAGGAACGTTTCCCAGGAACAACTGGGCTCACTCTGCACAGCACCATTATTCCATGATCCCCAAACACCAGCAGGGCACTGCTTAGCCTGTGATAACTTATTCCCACTTTGGGCAGCACTCTGGCCCAAATTCACTGTCCAGTGTCCAATTCTCCAGTGGGCTTGCACTGACTGACTTGGGGCAGGAATGGAGAGCTCAGTGAAGAGCTCCCAGTATGAGGAGTTTTGAGACAGATCTGTAACTCCTGGCTGGAGAAGTTCTGGTTGGACACTGGCACCACACTGACAGTGTCCCCAGGTAAGGCATTCCACTGCCCTGGGGACAGAGCAGGAAGGAGGTGAAATAGCCTTGGGCATAAATTCTCACAAGTGCCTCATATCCAAGAGCTCCTGGAATGAAAGAAAATTGGCTGCCAAGTTCTGTGGGTTCTGAAAAGACCAATGTGAGGAGTAGGGATTATAAGCAGCGTTACTTATTCCTATCTTTCTTTCTTTGGAATTCCATGATGAACAATAAAGGTGCAGGTCACCCCAAGCTTTTTTATGGGAGTGTGAATGTTGGGGGGACAGAGGAGTTTATGATGATGATCTCTGTGACCCTAAAGATTCAGGAGGATCGCTCAGGAATTGTTGCTTTGCTTTCAGA
>NW_005055773.1:0-324 GCF_000277835.1 Geospiza fortis
AATTGGAACCCCAAAAATCACAATTGGGAACCCCAAAAACCACACCTGAGGACCCTAAAAACACCTGGGGAGCCTCCCGGGCTTTTTTGGGGTGCACCCACCCCTCAGCCTCCTCAGTTCCCCCCCGTGCGGTCCCCAAATTTTGGGGAGGGGGCCCCAAATCCTGGGGAGGGGGGAACCCCACATTTGCAGGAGGGTCCTCAACTGGAGGGGCTCCCCCACCCCAATAATGGGGTCCCCCATTTTTGGGGGCGTCCCAAATCTTTGGGGGTCCCAAACTTTTGGGAGGGGTCCCCATTTCCTGGGTGGGAGGGGTCCCAATTC
>NW_005055773.1:5322-6347 GCF_000277835.1 Geospiza fortis
CAGGGTCACCTGTGGGGTCACCTGCAGGGTCACAGTGTCCACCTGCGGGTCACAGGGTCACCTGTGGGGTCACCTGCAGGGTCACAGTGTCACCTGTGGGGTCACAGGGTCACCTGTGGGGTCACAGTGTCACCTGTGGGGTCACCTGTGGGGTCACAGGGTCACCTGTAAGGTCAGTGTCACCTGCAGGGTCACCCATGGGGACGTGGTGCCACCTGTGGGGTCACAGTGTCACCCACAGGGATGTGGGGTCACCTATGGAGTCACAGTGTCAGCTGTGGGGTCACGGTGCCACCCATAGGGACATCGTGTCACCCACAGGGTCACAGTGCCACCTGCGGGGATGCGGTGTCACCAATACGGTCACAGTGTCACCCACAGTGTTGGTGTCACCCGTGGGGACGGGCATTGGTTGATGTCACCCACGGGGTCACAGTGCCACCAACGGGGATGTGGTGTCACCTGTGAGGTCACAGTGTCACCCACAGGGTCACAGTGCCACCAGTGGGGTCACAGTGTCACCCACAGGGATGTGGTGTCACCCACGGGGTCACGGTGTCACCCAGTGTTGTGATGTCACTCATGGGGACAGGCATTGGTTGGTGCCACCGATGGGGTCACGGTGCCACCCGTGGGGACAGGGACACCCCGAGCTGTCCCTGGGGCTCTGTTGGTGGCCCTGGTGTCACCCTTGGGGACACGGCTCATGTCCGTGGTGGCACTTTAGGGACGAGGGGACAAAACGTGACCTCAGCGGGGACCTGTCCTTGTCCTCCTTGGTGACACCGTGGGGACTGTCACCATCATTGTCACCTCGGTGCCACCTCGCTGTCCTTGTCCTCACAGTGTCACCTCCTGGGCCACAACCACCTTGTCACCGTTTGTCCTCGTTGTCACTCGGTGCCACCGGGACCCGTCCTCGTCCTCCTGGTGTCACCTCACGGGGACTGATCCGTGTCCCCACTGTCACCACGAGTGCCACCAGTCCTTGTCCTCGCCGCTGTCCCCGTGGGTGCCTCGGGGAC
>NW_005055774.1:0-631 GCF_000277835.1 Geospiza fortis
TCCCGGCCTGAAATTCCCACGGGAATCCCCCAAAAACCGTCCCCGAATCCCCCAAATTTCGGTTTTCTGCCCAAAACTCCATTTAGGCCACCCAAATTACCCGATTTTGGGGTTCCCTCCCCAAAACTGCCCTTGGGACCACCCAAACCTTCCCCAAATCCCCCCGAATTTTGGTTTCCTGCCCAAACCTCCGTCTAGAGCTCCCCAAAACTTCCTGATTTTGGGGTTCCCTCCCCAAACTCCCCCAAACTCCCCGATTTCAGGGTTTTTTACCCCAAACTCCCCAATTTCACGGTTTTCCCCCATTTTCGGGCGCCTCACCAGCGCGCAGGCGTGCGCCTCGATGCCGCAGAGCAGCACGTGCCCCAGGACCCCCCAAACCGCCCCAAACTCCCCGATTTCGGGGTATTTTACCCCAAACTCCCCGATTTCGGGATTTTTACCCCAAACTCCCCAGTTTCGGGATTTTCTCCCCCAAACTCCCCGATTTTGGGGATTTTTACCCCAAACCCCCATTTAGGACCCCCCAAACTCCCCGATTTCGGGATTTTTACCCCAAACTCCCTGATTTTGGGATTTTCTCCCCCAAACTCCCCGATTTCGGGGTTTTCTCCCCCAAACTCCCCGATTT
>NW_005055774.1:5322-6335 GCF_000277835.1 Geospiza fortis
GGGGGTCTGCGGGACCCCCGTGACCCCCCGGCCCCTCCCCAGACCAGCCCACCCTCGAGGAAGCCTCCACCAATTTCCGCCGGACGCTGAGCAGGGTCATGGCCCAGGACCTGCGAGGTGACCCCAAAACGGGGGGGGACCCCAAAAAATCCACCCCGACAAACCCCCCGGGCATCGCGGGGTTAATTGGGGATTTATTGGGTTTTTATTGGGGGTTAATTGGGGGTTAAATGGGGGTTAATTGGGTTTTTATTGGGGATTTTTTGGGGATTTATTGGGTTTTTATTGGGGGTTAATTGGGGATTTTTTGGGGTTTAATTGGGTTTTATTGGGTTTTCATTGGGTTTTTATTGGGTTTTTATTGGGGTTTAATTGGGTTTTTATTGGGTTTTTATTGCGGTTTAATTGGGGTTTAAATGGGGGTTTTTATTGTTTTTATTGGGGTTTAATTGGGTTTTTATTGGGGATTTATTGGGGTTTAATTGGGTTTTAATTTGGGTCACTTTTAGGGATTTATTGGGCTTTATTTGGATTTTTATTAGGGTTTAATTGAGTCATTAATTCTGGAGCTTAATGGGATTAATTGCGGGTTTATTGGGGTCATTTATTGGGATTTTTGGGGTCATTTTTGGGATTTTTTTGTCCTTTTTCGGGATTTTTTTGGTCTCATTAAGCCCAGCCCCCAATGCCGTTAATTGGGGAGTTAATTGCTGATCCCAGCAGGGGGGGTGACCCTTCCCCGACCCCCAAAATGCCCCAAAAAGCCCCAAAATTGTCCCAAAATTGTCCCAAACGCCCCCAGACCAGCAGATTTACCAGGAGCTGCTCTGGGCCATGCGCGAGATCAAGGAGGATTTCGAGCGGCTCATGAAGCGTTTCCAGAGCCAGGGTGGGACCCCCAAAATGCCCCAAAATCTCCCCAAAAATCCCCCAAACTCTGTCCCGAAATTCGCCCTGGGAACCCCCAAAAATTTCCCCCAAATTCCTCCCAAAATTCACCCCAAAAATCCCCC
>NW_005055775.1:0-6333 GCF_000277835.1 Geospiza fortis
CTTCTTGCATCGTTCAAACTTTATTTGGTCTCACGAGACCTTATTTACATTAGACATCTCAGCTGCTTCTGATTCTGGTCATGAATGACATCTTCAAAAAGGCAGATACCCTAACTGTCTCTTCTCTCACTAATTTTAGCAAGAAGGAAAAAAAATTGAGCTAGTATCTCCCATGCTTTCCTGAAACTTGGCCATATTCTGTTCCTGTTGTTGAGAATTTCCTACACAAATCAGGTAACATCCTTCAGGCTCTAACCTTCTTAACTAGCCTCCTTGTTAACACCAAAAAATGCAAAAAGGAAAAAGCATGGAAAAGTAAAATCATCCTTAAACAAGGTTTTGACTTGTTTGTGACAGCCTTCGGGTTTATTTTTCTAGATTTTCTCCCTACATACAGTTATTTACACCTATTTGGCAGCAAATCCAGATGGTGCTGTCCTGTACACACTCTGTACTGTTGTGGGTAATCAGTTGAAATAAGATAGATACCTTCAGTACATTGAAGTTTCAAGAGAATTAATTCAAGTTCAGGGTTTCTGCTAGCCTCCTTGTCAAACCCTTTTCCATCCTTCAGTTGAGACTTGTTTTGCTTCTCAGTGTCTGGATTTGGTCCTTCTTAGAAACTGATAGATATCCATGTGAGGCTGTGTACTTCCCAGCATTTTACCAGCTCTCTACCTCCCACTGACACCCTCAGCCCAATACTGATCACCTCAGGCTGGCTAGGGAACAGGGACAGGAGTTCCAAGGCTCTTGAATTGAGCGATTATTGGACTTTCAGGTACGTTTTTCTATTGTATCGTGTATAGCTCAGCTTGTAGGACTACACAGATGTGAAACTTGGCAAATACCTATGTAGGAAGCAGGCATATGCCTCTGCTTTCTTCTTTGGCACCTTTAGATTACATCTCAAGGCCTCCACTGTACATCTGCAGTTAGAAGCGATGGGAAAGAGCTTTCTGACATAACAGAAGGCTTTGTGAAGCATCTGTGGAACTTTCTGTGGAGTGGTAACGTTAGCACACTTTTCCCATGGACACAGAAAATTGATGCAATAGCAAGGCAACTTGGAGATCTCTCTCTTTCTCCCTGTATACATATATATAGATACATAAATAGATATATTTATATCCAATTGATGCAATAACCACAAGGCCAATTTGCAGCAGGATATTCAGAAAACTGACATGTAGCTCCTACTTGAAAGTCTCATTTCAGTTAAGAACTATATTGAGGCTTCAGGAGGGCAGAACCTTTAATTTTTTTTGGAATTTAGATTTTGATCTGACAAATTTAGGTTTTGACAGATGAGATGCCAGATCAGATTACACAAAGCAGTATTTTACAGAAGACCATGTCAGAACAGGAGCTGGGCACATTTTGACTTTGCATCTTCTAGGTCTTTACATGTAAAACTGAGGAGGTCTGAACAATTCAGGGATCCAGCTTCTTAGGGAAGTAACAAGAAAGCTTTAAAGAAATATGCAATCTGCTTTGCCAGCACAAAGGTCCTGTTCTTGATGTGAGGAAAGGTTCTCCTCCACAACACAGTAGGTTTTTTGCCTGGAGCAATGGCTATTATTTTAGTTCAGACCACCCACCCTCATCACAAGACTTAAGGATTTACAAATTTAGAAGAGCAATGACATAGAAAGGATAATACAGACCAAAAAATCCTGCAATAGTGGGACACTTTTCAGCAGGCTAAGCCAGGAAATAAAGTATAAAACAGGACAGAGCAAAAATTACATGACTGCAACAGCTGCTAATATAATCTGGTTTTGCTTTCTAGAGAATACTTTCTTGGAAAGCCCTAAAAGATAATGACTTTCCATTCAGCAAATACTTTAATGTTCTAATCATGGTATTTGAAGCTGGTTTACACAGAAAATGTCTCATTCCCTATTTCACCTAAACTTCCCCTATGCTAATGAGTGACAGATTTTTCCAGTGAAAGTTTTGGCCTGAATTCTCCTTAGGTTCTAAATCCCCAGGTCTCATAAGAAACGTGGCCAAGAAGAGCTTTGAATCTGCTTTCTAAAACAGAAAAAGCACCACAGTCACCACCATTCTTCTTGGATTATGAATACATGGGAAATTTGATACAGGCTTACACAGAGAATATGAAGTTAAAGGCAATTAAACATTATCTTAAAAATAAACAGTTCCTGGGCATTCTACATCTCATTTCCTCACTTATAGGAATAATATGGGGGAGACTGTGCATTAATGAGACATGCAGCTACAATAGCAGATGTGTTTAACAGGGGTTAAGATTGTGTTCCTAAACCATGCTGAAGGAACATTATTATTTGGCATTGATCCCCTAGAAATTTTAAGGATAAATAGTATGTACTAAATAATCCATGAGGTACATGTTCTTATAGGAAGATACAGATAAATAAAGTTATCTAATGAAGAACAGTCTACAAACTGTGTTGGGATTTTAACTAAAGATTTCAGTGAAAGCTACTGGAACTCTGCCACTACCTTCACTGGGCCCAAAGTATTACTCTCTTATCTCCCACTACTTTAAATCAGTATATATATTCCAGAGGGTCCTATCTGCTTGGAGTTTGCCCTTAAAACCTCAGGGACTAAACTGGAGAAATCAGCTGAATTAAGTTAGAATTGATTTGCCCGTTGGTCTCATATTTCTGCAACTAGTCTGTTTCCTTACAGCAGAAAAAAAACTTTGTGTTTTGGTGAGGCTGTGTAGTGAATCACAGAGACATAGGAATTTAAAGGGGTTTTTATTGTATTGCACAAGGTATTTATGCAATCTATGTAGGTACTGTATTGAAGGATCCACATTTTGCAAACATTGGCTGCTGCTGCACACATCACTAGCATTGTGAATAACCAGTGCCTTCTTCAAAAAGTAAAATAACCACTTGCAAGTTTAAGCATGTTGTGGAAGTAAATGAAGAAAAAAGCAAGGACTATTAATACATATTTCTCTTCAAACACACAAATATACAATTTTCAGAAGAGCACCAATAATGCCAAGCAAGTATTTTGATGAGATACTGTATGTGTAGGCTCTGCAGTATAAAGCCAATATGCACACAGAAAATATATTTCAACTTTTAAAATAATTTAACTATAATATCTTGCATGTGTCACCTGTTTACAACATAACATTTCATATACAATGTCAGGCCCAAGCCTCAACATGTGTAAATTTGTGCATACTCATTTAAAGCAACTGAGACTCTGGACCAGGTTATTCAAGCCAAAAAAGCCTTCAAACTGTTCACAACTGAATTCAGAGCTGTAGTATAAGACCAAGAAAGTAGTTATGGTGAATTTATAACAGAAATGGTACTATGCAAAATGAAGAAAAACACTATAAAACCCTCAAACACAAGGTTCTAGAAAGAGGCCTACATGTAAAGTGATATTATAATAACTTATAAAAGTGAATAATTAGTATCATTCTCCTTTCTGACATTAAGAGATTCTCACATATTCAGAAGCCTGTAGAAGTGAACTAAGCAAATGTCACAATCAGTATCATCCTCAAACACTGTTTCTTAAGTTTCTGATCATTAATACTGGTACTTAAAAACATTTTGTATTTGCTCAAACTGATTATTAAAATTTACCTTCCTGATATGAGAATTTAGTGTAATAAAAATCGTGAAAAACAACAGGTAAAAAAATAGTATTTCAAGAATATTTTTAGAAAATTCATCATACAACCGCAAATACAGCTGATTTTTAAGCATCTGCTTTTGAACTGTGGTATTTTATTTGTTTTCAAGTGAATCACTTATAAAGAAGCAAGGGAGTACCAGTTCTAAGATTTATTCTTGTCCATTACATTGAGCACCTCATCCAAAAGTGAGGGCCCCAAGTCAAGTTGTAATGAGAGAAGAGAGCCTGCAAGATCTGAAAGGGATTCTTCGGACTTAGTCTTGGTTAGTTCACATGAAAGCTGACTGTCATCCAGTAAATCCACTGTTTGCCAATCCGTGCATCGTTCAGAAAAGCTGGATGAGTGACTGTCGCTACCGTTAGTAAAATGTGAAGAAGAACCATTTTGTCCCCATATGTCATCTTTGTATGTTTCTTCATCCTCCATCTCTTTACCTCTCTCCTGCAGTTTTTCTTCTATTACTGGCTCACAGCTAAGCCTAGGATTTCTGGATGACCTGATGGATTCTTGCTTTGAATTAAATGTCACTGGTGACAATAAAGGCAGTGTAAGGGCTTGAGAACCCCCAATGGCAGGAAGGGAAATAGCATTTTTGAGCACTGGCGATGGAGTTTCTGTAAACATGGATTCAGAAGTGCTGTTTGCCCTTAAGAATTCATTGTGGATACCAGACTGGCTAACTCTGGTTTCACCTTCATTTCCAGGCAACAGCTCATAGTTGCCCTGCAAAAATGAGATGTCTCCGAAAACATCATGCTGTCCCTCTTTTCCAATGTGTATGGTGTGACGAAAATCTCCAAGTGGAGGACTGATCATATCAGGAGATAAGATATCCCTTAATTTGAATTTCTTCCCTTTCTTATTGTTAGCAGCTTTCAAGTAGATGGGTGTCTTGGCTGGCATCTTGCTTGTAGTTTCTGAGAGAAGTAGTTTAAAAAAAACAAAAGGGAAGGAGAAGCCTCTTACAAAGCCAGTTCTTCTCAGGAGACCTTCAGTGTTAGCAATGTTACATCGTCATCTTGAACCACTCTTGCGCACAAACTCTTATTCTTCTGATGCAGAGAACTGTGGAGTATGTGAAGGTAAACGTCTCCCACATCAGCTCTTAGCAAGGTAGAGCACAGGTTTTGGGGTCAGGTACCAACCAAATGCCCTGCTACTTCCTCAACTTGAGAAAACCTGCATGGGATACAAAATAAGGTTATCATTAATTTATTTTTCATGGTTCATTCAGTCTTGTTTTTACCAAACCCCAAAATTAGTAATGGTACTGACAGTTCCAGCCTACAGATTAGCTTTATGATGTTGCTTCCCTCCATTAGGCAGGATAAAAGAGTTCAGATTAACAAGGGTCACCTAACCTTTCTCTGACTCCATAGCTTTTTTTGAAGTCAGACTTCTTAGACACAGTTGCTGAGAACAATTCATTTGATAAATATCACTATCTCAATCTTTCTTCTCCTTATTGTGGCATTCAAAACGCTGACCTTTAAGAGCACGTGAAGAAACACATATATAACATTCAACAATATTAAGTTTTTGGTAGATCCAGGAAGACTGACAGTCATTCAGAAAACGGTTTTGGATATGGAGTAGACTCCCTTGATTTAGATAACTGGGTAATCAGATTAGCATTCAGATACTTCCAATTAGTGCTGGAACACTCACAAACTGTAACATTTCCAGCAACTGTGCCCATTTAAACATATAGCTTTAGGAACTAGAAAAAAGAGCTCTTCCAGGTCTTTACAATTTGTTAGGAACATCCAAACTCACATGCTTTAGAGGAGACTGATTCTTGTGACTATATTCTTTAAGCTACATTAATTCTTCATAGCAACTAGTTATAGACTAGCTCATGAATTATGCAGACCATGAGGCCACAGTGATTTGGAGTTGCTCTGTGCAACCAATTTTAACAGTCTCTGCAAACCATGTTGTCCTACTAGAATGTGGTCTTTGAAAGGTCTGATAGAGCTAACAAGGGCTAACAGGCTATTAAGTCAAAAAGCCGTTGAAAAACACTCTTTTTTATTACTTTAATGGTATATTTCTTCCTTATAGTATCAGTTCCTAACTCTTAGACACACAGAATTAACACATTTTTTCTCCTGAACATTTTTATACATTCTTCTATTAATCCATGCACCACAGATCCCCTGCTCTCATTAGAATACTCAGCTACAAATCCGTCACCCTTTGTCCATCACCACCCCCACTGTGCCAAGGAGATTACAGCTTTTACACAGCAAGACTGTTCTCTATCATAAGAGGAGGGAAGCTGGCTGTAACAAGGGCTACTTTTGCTTCCTTTTACTTATGCACTGGCAGGGTTTTTCCTTCACCAAATTAAGCCCAGTATGAATCACCAGGTTTAAAACTTAGCACTGTACGGCTACACACCCAGGTTGTCAAGAAGTATTTAAGCATTTTAACAAATCCTTTAACCACAGTAATTAGTTCCTACAGTTGGGTACTTAACTGTGCATCACAAGGGAAGCTGGGAGTCTAGCCAGGTCAGTGCTTTGGTTTTTTGATTCCCACCAGGTATCTACTGCACTTTGATAATGTTGAAGAGCTCTCCCCCACAAAATATATCAGATGTAAACAGGTTAAAGCTGAAATACAAAAGAAGTTCAATAATTTGATGTTGGGGAAGATGAAACAGGAAA
>NW_005055776.1:0-541 GCF_000277835.1 Geospiza fortis
ATGGGGACCATGGGGTGGTGGCCAATGGGACATCAGGGCCACCATGGTGTGGTGGCCCTCCAGAGCAGCCAAAACACTGAGTTACTTCACCCTGGTGGCCATGGTGGCCACCGTGTCCCCGTGTCCCCAGCTCAGCTACCATGGGGACCATGGGGTCGTGACCAGCAGGACATTGGGGCCACCAAGAGGTGGTGACCAGTGGGACATCAGGGCCACCATGGGGTTGGTGGCCATGAGGAGCACCCTCAGCATTGCAGCTCCATCACCCTGGTGGCCATGGTGGCCTCCATGTCCCCATGTCTCCACACTGACCCCACCTTCACGTCCCCAGCTTGGCTTCCATGGGGACCATGGGCTGGTGACACTGGGGCCACCATGGGGTGCCAAAACACTTCAGTTCCACCACCCTGGTGGCCGTGGTGGGCGCCATGACCCCACATCAACCCCACCCTCCCCATGTCCCCAGCTCGCCTGCCACCGCCACCGCTGGCTGGTGACCAACGGGACCTCAGGGCCACCCCGCGGCGGCGGGGGGCGCCGG
>NW_005055776.1:5250-6332 GCF_000277835.1 Geospiza fortis
CCCAGGTGGAGAAGCTGGCGCGGACGCTGTTCCTGTGGGAGATCGACGTCCACGACCAGAAGGAGCGCGTCTCCATCTTCCAACCCCATCATCCCACCATCCCACCATCCCATCCCACCATCCCACCATCCCACAATCCCACAAATCCCACAAATCCCACATTCTCATAATCCCAAAATTCCCACAATTCCCACAATCCCACCACGTTCATTCCCAGGTGGAGAAGCTGGCGCGGACGCTGTTCCTGTGGGAGATCGACGTCCACGACCAGAAGGAGCGCGTCTCCGAGATGCGCCGCTGGAACGAGGCCCTGGTGGCCAACATGCTGCCCGAGCACGTGGCCCGGCACTTCCTGGGCTCCAAAAAGCGGGATGAGGTCGGTATTCCCGGCTTTTCCGGCCAATTCCCGCGTTCCTGGAATTCTTTGGGCGGGATCCACGGGGCTTCAATCCCACCCCGTTCCAACTGAAGATTCCGTGGATCTTCAATTCCATCCCGGCTGCTTCCAACCTTTCCCTGCACGCTCCAGCCCGGCCCGGGAGTTTCTTCCCAAATTTCTCCCGCTTTTTTTTCCCCATGGAATTCCCTCTCCATTCCCAGATCTCCCTGCCTGGCATTGGATCCATCCCCGTCGCTGCGAAGGAATTTTGGGAATTCCCTGGGAATCCCGTGAAAATCCCGAGCGTCCTGGATCCCAGAATCCCGGAATGGTTCGGGACGGGATCCGTGGAGCTTCAATCCCATCCCATTCCATTCCCAGCATCCCAGATTGCTCCAACCGTTCCTTGGGCACTCCCAGGGATCCCGAAAAAAACCAATAACCACCAATAATCAATAACCAATAATCAATAACCAATAATCAATAACTGACCCGACCCCTTTGGATGGGATCCATCCCATTCCCGCCACACCATCCAAGATTGCTTCAACCTTTCCTAGGACACTCCTAAGGATCCAGAAATAAACAATAACCAATCATTAGCAACCAATAACCAATGATTAATGACCAATGATCAATCATCAATCATCAATAACCAATATCAGCATGCTCTGGGGGTGGAATTCCCGGCATTCCCAGGAGC
>NW_005055777.1:0-119 GCF_000277835.1 Geospiza fortis
GACAGACAGACACGGGACAGACACGGGGCACACACGGGAACAGACACGGGATAGACCGGAACAGACAGACAGACACGGGACAGACAGACAGACACGGGGCCGACAAGGGGACCAGAAAC
>NW_005055777.1:301-695 GCF_000277835.1 Geospiza fortis
AACCGGGACAGACAGACAGACAGACACGGGACAGACAGACAGACAGAGGATAGACACAGGATGGACAGACAGACAGACACAGGACAGACACAGGACAGATGCGGGACAGACACACGGACAGACACAGGACACACCGGGACAGACAAAGGATAGACACGGGACAGACAGACAGACACGGGATACACATGGGACAGACAGACACGGGACAGACACGGGACACGCCAGGACAGACAGACACGGGATAGACATGGGAGAGACAGACAGACACGGGACACACCGGGACAGACATAAGTGGGATAGGCAGACACGGACAGACAGACAGACATGGGACAGACAGCAGGACACAGGACAGACAGGAGGATACACCGGGGGGGGGGGGGGGGGGCCGACGGAG
>NW_005055777.1:5662-6330 GCF_000277835.1 Geospiza fortis
CAGGGACAGGGGTCAGGGGACAGGGACAGGGACAGGGGACAGGGACAGGGGACAGGGACAGGGGACACAGGGTCAGGGACAGGGGACAATGTCCCCAGCATGTACCTGTGACAGGGGACAGGGGACACGGGGTCAAAGACAGGGACATGGGACAGGGGACATGGGGACATGGGGACACGGGGACATGGAGTCAGGGACAGGGACAAGGACAGGGACAGCGCTGTAGTGTCCCCAGAAGGTACCCTGGGACAGGGGACAGGGGGACACGGGTCAGGGACAGGGACAGGGACAGGGACAGGGGACAGGAGACAGGGGGTCAGAGAACAGCAGGACAGTGTCCCACCAGCCCTGTCCCCATCCCTGTCCCCAGCCCTGTCCCCACTCACTCTCAGTGACACCGAGCTGCTCCTCAGTCTCGGTGCTATTGGTGGCCATGGGGACAGTGACATTGTCACCGCTGTCCCCAGAGCTGGGGGCTGTGGGGCCGTGGTGGCACTCAGTGTCCCCATGGCTGGTGTCAGTGTCCCCACGGGTGGCGTCCCTGGGGTCGATGTCACCGTGCCAGGCGTCCACGTCCCCGTGGGGCGCGTCAGTGTCACCGGTGTCCCCATAGTGCCAGGTGCTGGTGTCCCCACGGTGACTGCCCATGTCCCCACAGTGGCTGGGGG
>NW_005055778.1:0-1702 GCF_000277835.1 Geospiza fortis
TCCTTTGCTCTAAGTCATAAAACCTCTCCTAAATAACACACACTTTTGTCTTCTTAATTATCCAGTGAAACTGGCTCAGCAATTCTTTTCTGTATCAAAACTTGCTTTCATTCCTCTTCCTTCTTCAGATTCTACATTCAAAAATCTTTCTGCCAAGCATACACATCTGTGAGACTTTCTTGTCAAACTTTTATCCTTCCCAACAGGCAACAAGGTTTTGAAAGAACTTAGGAATAAAAGGAGGACGTATCATCTTTGGAAGGAGAGTCAGGTCTCTCAGGAAGTATTTAAGGGGGCTTCTAGGGTGCATAGGAAAAAAATTAGGGAGGCCAAAGCTCAGTTTGAAATTAATTTATCATTTTTTGGAAGAGATAAATAAAAATGGTTTTACAAATATATTAATGGTAAAAGGAAGGGTAAGACCAGCCTTTGTTCTCTTTTGGATGTGGGAGGGAACTGCAGATGAGGAAAAGGTGGAGGTACTCAACTGTTTCAATATTGGGTCAATGACAGGTGATGGACTTTGGACATGGTTAGCATAAAAAATTTGATAACAGGGTGCCTTGGCATTAGCAAATGGAACTTTGAGGATTAAATCAAGATTACAAGAAGATTGAATCAGATGGGTTTAGAGGAAAAAGAAAATTACATAGGACTTCTGCAGGCAAGAGATGTTTAAAATGTCCAAGTTTCTTTATGTGAAAATTAACCCAATCACTGTAGTAAAACATCACAAGTCTTTCTAGAATATGTATATAAGCATTTGTATCCCACAATAAAATTGGAATCTTTGACCGTCTCAAAGCCTTCCCTGTCTTTCCTCCTCACCGATACTCAATGCCTTTGCCTCAGCCTTCAGTGGGAACACAGCTTGTCCTCAGGACAAGTGTCCTCCTGGGCTGGTGGATGGTGCCAGGGAGCAGAATGGGCCCCCTGTTATCCAGGAGGAGGCAGTCAGAGAACTGCTGAGCTGCTTGGATGTTCATAAATCTGTGGGCCCAGAGGGGATCCACGCCAGGGGGATGAGGGAGCTGGCAGGTGAGCTTGGGAAGCTGCTCTCCATCATTTCCCAGCAGCCCTGGCTCACTGGGGAGGTTCCAGCTGGCTGGAAGCTGGCCAGTGTGACACCCATGCACAGCAAGGGTGGGAAGGAGGATCCTGGCAATTACAGGCCAGTCAGCCTGGCCTCAGTGCCCAGTAAGGTCATGGAGCAGCAGTTCATATTGATTCCATCAGGCAGCACTTGCAGGATGGCCAGGGTGTCAGAGCCAGCCAGGAGGGCTTTAGGAGGGCTGGGGCAGGTTTGACCAGCCTGGTCTCCTTCCATGAGCAGGTGACCCTGCTGGTGGGTGCAGCAGAGGCTGTGGCTGTGTCTGTCTGGCTCCAGCAAGGCCTTTGGCAGTGTCTCCCACAGCTCCCTCCTGGAAAAGCTGCAGCCCAGGGCTGGGACAGGAGCACTCTGTGCTGGGCTCAGACCTGGCTGCATGGCCCAGGGAGCGGTGCTGAGGGTGCTGCATGCAGCTGGGGCCAGGCACCAGGGGTGTCCCTCAGGGCTCTGCGCTGGGGCCAGCTCTGTTCAGTGTTTGCACTGAGCACATGGATGAGGGGATTGAGGCTTTCATCAGTGAATCTGCAGAGGACTCTGAGCTGGGAGCTGTGTCCATCTGTGGGAAGGCAGGAGGGCTCTGCAGAGAGACCTGGA
>NW_005055778.1:4708-6327 GCF_000277835.1 Geospiza fortis
CTAGAGCCCCTCTGGGGACTCTCTCTCCCAAAATTTTGCTCTAAACTAAGACACCTTCTCCACTGGATTCCCAGAGGAAGACCAGGTCCATCTACACCACCACTGGCCCTTCAGAGAAACGCTACATCCTTCTACAGGATCACCGCTTCAACAGAATGACACCTGACACTGCAGGAGCACTGCAGCCACCATTTCAATTGGACTACTACCAACACCCTGACCAACAGTGTATCAGATCATATTCTGTCAGCGATGTTTTGTAGTATTGCATTGGGGTTTTTTTTGGTTTTTTTTTTTCTTCCGTAACAAAAACTTGTTATTCCTGCTCCCATATCTTTGCCTGAGAGACCCTTAATTTCAAAATTATAACATTTTGGAGGGAGGTTTACATTTACCATTTCAGAGGAGGCTCTTGCCTTCCTTAGCAGACACCTGTCTTTTCAAACTAAGACAGGCGTTCTCAGGCAAAGACATGAGAATAGGAACAGCAGTTCTTTACTAGTATGTATACTAAAGCAAACAAACAATTATGGCATTAACAAAAACCAGAACTGTCGCTGTTGTATGGCGGATGGCTGAATAAAGAAACACAGACTCCAAGGTCTTCTCAGAAGGCAATAGTGAAGCTTATTAGATATCACATTATTTTATAGACTGTTCTGAGAAAGCTGGAACTGATTGGTCCTCAATCAACACCACTTTTTGCGGTGTGTGCTTTTGAGTGTCATTTGGTCCTAGTACTCAGTTTTATAACCCTCCCCTATTTTGTATTGTTATGGCATATTTTATTACCAATGGATTGTTCCTTTCCACTCTTCATTGTTGGTTTCGCCCTAGTTGTCCATCTCCCCAAAGACCTGCCCTTTTGTTCCCTGTTCCTCCTCCCACTGAATGTCAATCCCTTCCCATACCTGTCCCTTTCTCTAGAAACTTCCTTGTAATTTTTGTATCCTTTGAGGCCCCATTGGTTTGTTTAAACTGCTCTCCTCTCCTGTAATCCCCTATTGGTTTAGACATTGTACCCCCTGCCTTGTATTCCTCCCCCAGCTTTTCCTCATTGGTTAGAGGTTTGTACCCGCCCCCGAGACCTCCCCCATGTAAAGGCTGATGTGTGCCTTTGTTCAAGATCTTTCTGACCTTGACCCTCCTTGGGAAAACATACAGAAGACTGCTCCCTGTTCCTTGTCCCTGCCCTTAACGCAATTTACTCGCACCATAGAGCAGCTGTGCCTGACAGCCACACCCTGGATCCAGCAGCTTTCTAGGGCACCCACTCTCGCCGATGGTGTCGGGAATTAATCAGGGTGAAGAAATCTGGCACCGCAGCAACCGTTCACATCATTGGCTAATTAAGAACAGCACCCTTCTTCTGAAGACCTTACAAGTAAACAAGTTCAAAAAACCAGCTGCAGAGATTAAAGCTTGTTTACTTTGTTCTGCTGAATTTCCTCCAAGCAGCCCCTGGGCATTGCCGGGAAAAGCTTATTTGATATTCTTTCTGCCCTGGCAGACACAATCCAGAGAGAACCACAAAGTCCCAGACGTCTCTCGGCATCAGGTAGTTTGCCCTTTGGTGCAGTTCCAGGCACCTGGTTACAGGGGAGCTTGGGCCTTGCTGC
>NW_005055779.1:0-1052 GCF_000277835.1 Geospiza fortis
AGGGAAAAATTAAGAATATGAGGGGAAAAATTAAAAGTTTGAGGGGAAAAATGGAAAATTTGGGCGTGAAATTGGAAATGTGAGGGGAAAGTTGGGGTTTGGGGGGAAAATTGTGGGTTTGGGGTGAAAATTGGGGGTTTGAGGGGAAAAAGGGAATTTTGGGGGGGGGAATGGGAAATTTTAAAGGGGAAAATGGAAATTTTGAGGTAGAAAATGTGAATTTTTGACGGAGAAATGAATATTTGGGGGGGATTATTCGATTTAGGGTAAAAAAACCCAATTTGGGGAGAAAAAGGTGAATTTGGGGGGTGAGAAATGGCAAATTTTAGGATGAAAAAGGTGAAATTTTGGATTAAAGCCTCCAATTTTTATGGAGAAAAAAGCCAAATTTTGGGGGGGAAAAAGGTGAATTTTAAGGATTAAAAAAGCCAGATTTTAGGGCAGGTAAAAACTGAAATTTAAGTATAAAAAACCATGAATTTTGGGGGGGAAAAGGTGAATTTTGGGAGTTAAAACCCCAAAGTTTTAGGGGAGAGGAAAGGTGAAATTTAAGTGTTAAAAATCCCAAATTTTATGGGGGAAAAGCTGAATTTTATGGGGAAAAAAGGCCAAATTTGGGAGGGAAATGTTGAATTTTCGGAGTTAAAAAAGCCAAATTTTTTTGGGGGGGGGAGCTGAAATGTAAGGATTCTAAACCCCCAAATTATACGGGCGAAAATTGCCAAATTTTGGGGAGAAAAATGTTGAATTTTGAGGGAAAAAAGTTCCAAATTTTGGGGGGAAAACGTGAATTTTGAAGGGGAAAACGTCGAATTTAGGGCGGGGAAAAAAATCAAATTTTTGAAGGAAAACAAATCAGATTTTTAAAGAAAATTGTGACGTTTTGAGGAGAAAAAAGACAAATTTTGGAAGGAAAAATGTGAATTTTTGTTAATAACAAAAGTCAAAGTTTGAGGGGACAATGTGAATTTGGAGAAGGGAAGAAAAGGCCAAATTTTAGGGGGAAATAAAATGAATTTTAGGGGGTTTAAAATAGACAAATTTTCCAGGAG
>NW_005055779.1:1088-1982 GCF_000277835.1 Geospiza fortis
AGGAATGTTTCCAGGAGGAGCTGAGGAGAGCCCAGCGCAAACTGCTGAAAGTCTCGCGGGATAAAAGGTACCAAAATCCCCCAAATTCACCCCAAAAATCCCTTTTTTTTTTTTTTACTTTTCAATTTTATTTGAATTTTTTGGATTTTTTCCCCAAAATTCCCAATTTTTTTTTTCTTTTTTTGGTTTTTTTCCCCAAAATTCCCAATTTTTTTCCCCCACAAATTCTCAATTGTTATTTTTATTTTTGTATTTTTTTGTCAAAATTCCCATTTTTTTCCCCACAAATTCTCAATTTTTATTTTTATTTTTCTATTTTTTTGGCCAAAATTCCCAATTTTTTTTCCTCCAAAATTCCAAATTTTTGTTCCTAAAATTCCCTTTTTTCCCCCCCAAAATTCCCAATGTTTATTTTTATTTCTATGTTTGCTTTTTTCCTAAAATTCCCAATTCTTATTTTTATATTTTTACCCAAAAATTTTAATTGAAAAAAAGAAAATGTTTTTCCTCTTAATTCCCAATTTTAATTTTTTTATATTTATTTTTTGGGGGGAATTTTTTCCCAATTTATTCTTTAATTTTTAGTTTTTCCCCCAAAACCACAAGAATTTTTTTAATTCTAATTTTTATTTTTTTTCCAAAAAGTCCAAATTTTTTTAATTTTTATTTTTTTGTTTTCCTGCAAAAATTCCTGGTTTTTAATATTGATTTTTCCCCACACTTATCTTTTTTTTATTTTCCTTTAAATTTCTAAATTGTATTTTTTTTTACTTTCATTTACAATTTTTTAAATTCAAATTTCTAATTTTTTTTTAAATTTCTTCTCATATTTTCTGTTAGATTTTCATTTTTATTTTTCCTTCAAATTTCCTAATTTTTTAATTTAAAATTTTT
>NW_005055779.1:5032-6323 GCF_000277835.1 Geospiza fortis
AAAAAAGGAAATAGGGGAGGGAAAAAAAAAATCCCAAATTTTTTTTGGGGGAGGAAAAAATTGAAAATTTTTGGAGAAAAAAAATCAATTTTTTTTAAAATGGAATTTTGGGAGGAAAAAATGGGATTTTGGGAAAAAAAGTCAAGTTTTTTTGAATAAGATGGAATTTTGGGGGGAAAATGAGATTTTAAAGGAAAGAATGGATTTTAGGCAGGAAATAAAAAGGTTTTTGAAAATTTGAAGGATTTTATGGAAAATTTGTGATTTTGGGGGAAAAAATGTGAATTTTTGGGAAAAAATGTCAGGGAAAAAAAGTCATGTTTTTTTGAATAAGATGGAATTTTGGGGGGAAAATGAGATTTTAAAGGAAAGAATGGATTTTAGGCAGGAAATAAAAAGGTTTTTGAAAATTTGAAGGATTTTATGGAAAATTTGTGATTTTGGGGGAAAAAATGTGAATTTTTGGGAAAAAATGTCAATTTTGAGGGAAAAACTTTGGATTTTTTTAAGAAACTTCTTGAATTTAGGTTGGAAAATTAAAGATTTTGGATAAAAATTCCCAATTTAAAAGCAAAAAAATTAATTTTAGGAGAAAAAAAATTTGGGCAAATTTATCAATTTTAGGTAAAGAATTTTGGTTTCAAGAAAATATCTCAATTTTGGAGACAAAATTCACAATTTTGAGTCAAAATTTCTCAATTTGGGGTCCGAATTTCCCAATCTGGCACAAAAAAGTTTCAATTCTGGGTGGAAAAAAATTAAATTTTGCATCAAAAATGTTAATTTTGGAAAAAATATCAATTTTATTTTAAAAACCTGAATTTTGGTGGTAAAAATTCCAAATTTTGGGGGGGGGGGGAAATTTTCAATTTTGTTTTAAAAATTGCAATTTTAAATTAAAAAAATGTCAATTTTAGGGCAAAAAAAAATCTCAATTTTGGGTTAAAAAAATCTCAATTTTAGGCCAAAATTCCCTGAATTTGGGGGAAAAAATCTCAATTTTTGGTCCCGAATACCAATTTTGGTTTAAAAATTAAAAATTTGGGGTAAAAAATTCATTTTTAGGTGAAAAATTCTGAATTTTAGGTAAAAATCTTTCAATTTGGACTCAGAAATCGGAATTTTGGGCAAAACCCCGTCAATTTTGGGTCAAAATTCCAAAATTTTGGGGAATAAAAAATTCTCAATTTCTGGTCCAAAATGTCAGATTTGGGTTGAAAATTTTAAATTTTGGGGAAAAAAGTCCATTTTAGGTGAAAAATTCTGAATTTCGGCTCAAAATTTTTCAATT
>NW_005055780.1:0-4277 GCF_000277835.1 Geospiza fortis
TGCAAAAGACGAACAAAACAACCAGAGTTTGCTATACAAAGACTAATAAGAACCTGATAAAAACTAGTTACCAGTTGTAATGCAAAACCAGTAAAATAAATATACATAAACCTGTTGTAAAACTCTATACATATGTACCAGTAAGGGGGAATAAAAAAAGATCGAGCGTTCTCAGGGGTGTGCATGTCCTTTAGAGGGAACGATCCCCACATGCATCCAGCACTGTAATAAACATACCAGCTTTACAACTTTTACAAGTTGTAGAGTTAGGTTTTTTCCCACAAATCACTTTGGTTGAGCCAGCCAGGAGACCATCTCTGTCCACACAGAAGTAAAAGGGGGGACAGACCTCCTAGGCTCGCCCCAGGATTTTCCCTAGAGGAGCTCCATTCTGTCTCAGTTTGCCTCCTGTGGAAACAGACAACAACCTACTAGTGTGCAGATAAACAGTATGTATATCAAAGGACCCCGGGGGAGAGAGAGAGATAGGGCTACTAGTAGACTGCTCAGAAATGTTTGAGTACACACCCTCATCCCTGTGCTTGTTGCAGGCAACCATCGACCGAGAACACGGTTGGCAGCAGAGGTCCCCTAGTTAATAGAGCAACTGGAGAGACAGGTGATATAATTGTGTCCTCGAGCCAGGTCTTTTAAGCTCTTGGATATTTACATCACACCCGAGATAGCTCAGCCACTGCAGATGGCATAAAATCAGCAGGATGGCTTCTGTGGCAGTGTTGGAAACAGAAAAGTTTTAATAAAAGGCAAAATAACAAAGTCCTTTACAGAGAAAAACCGAGCCAGGGCAAGAGGTTCTTGCTCCTGGTAAAACACCTCACAAAAGTGATTAGTTTCTTTGTTCTCTTCTTTTTCTAGTAAATTGCTTAGGTGGGACGTTTTGGCTTCTGTCCAATTGGCTATCCTTAAGTTTGAGGTGAAGTCCCCAAGGTCCTATGAGGTGTCTTTCTACCTAATTGAGGAGAGAAACTTCTGGGCTTTTTTCCTTTTTATGGAGACAAAGGATAATTTTGTCACTCCATCAACAAGGGGCACATTCCTACAGACAGGTTCATTGTTCAATAGAGCAGCCACTAGTGACTCTAAAAGTGAGTCGAGTAAACCCAAAATTTGTGTGCTTGTCATGTCCAGACATTGTAGTTAATGTGTTTATAATCGTGTAAGTGTGTAGTGTATAAGAAGAGCAAGCAAGTGTACCCATGACATGCAGGAAAGAAGTTCTACCCACATCTAAAGCAGCCAGGTGAGGCCCAGAGCACCAGCTGGGGCAAGCTGTGCGGGCAAGGAGCACCTCACAAAGAAGTAGAATAAGCAGAAAAACATAAGTGAGAACATTTATTGTGTTTAAAAGTGGTAATTTGTGTAGACTGTACACATTTTAACCATAGCTAAACAAACTCAGGGGGTTCCTCTGCCCCAGTAGTTTAGACTTAATCCCTAAGAGTTTGTAAATCCTGTAAATTATTAGATAAATAGAAGAAACTAAACGAGTTCATTTAAAGGAGTTTTACCAGACTTCAGCTAGTAATATAGTACATCTAGACTGAGAACAACACACCGTAGAAGATTTAGAAATCCCCAAAATAATAAACAGAATAACCTACCTCTGTGGGCAATTCCCGAGAACCTTTTGTACATTGAGAGGCTAACATTCTGCATAGTTACTATTGCACTGCAGAGTTTGTGAAAAGCGCTAGTATTGCTGTTCTAGTAAGCGTCAGGCCATATGCCCCAAGTGTAAATTGAAGTTTCCTGATCAAGCTAATTCAGAACCTAAGATCTTAAAGCTTGTATGTAGAAGATCACATCTGATACCTACCACCTGGGGGTGTGTATAAGAAGAAAACTGAAAAAAGACTGTGAAGCTCTGTGAAGAAAAGTTTAAGTAGAAATGAGATAAGACAAAAGAAAGGAAATAATAAGAACTAACCAGACCAAAAAAGTTCCCCGAGCTAGCCCCTTGAAGTATATCTTAGTCCACTAGAAAGAAGTCGCCAATAGGGGCAGCTCAGAAAATTAAAAAAATATTTAATTCAATATTACACATGCTGGTGGTCATTAAACAAGTTAAAAGATAGAGCGAAGTGGCCACCCACTAAAACTTTAAATTATAATACCTTATTGCAGTTAATGCTGTTTTTAATACGAGAAGGCAAATGAGATAAAGTTTCACATGCTAATATGGTTTTTGCTTTAAGAAATCACCCAGAATAGCAGAGGGACAGTGGGCTCAGAGCTCCCTCTGACCCACTGGTGTTAGCTCTTGAAAAAGAAAACAAAACAGAGGGCAAATCAAACGTTGTTCAGCATGCAATATAAGACAACGACCTATGAAATCAGACAAAGTTTATCATACTGAGGAGCAAAAACGAGATACATTTAATTTGTTAAAAGCTCCTCCTAGGAGAAGAAAAAATAAAGATGAAGAAGATTTTCCCAAAAGAGAAAAAGACTTCCCCAAAAAGAAAGAGGACTCAAGCTCAGAAAACACATTCACTAAAACCCATCCCCCTCCTAGCAGTCCAATTTCATCCAAAACTAAGAAGCAAGCAGTATTACAGGCCCCTCTGCGAGAGGCAATGGGACCAGAAAGAGAGAAATTATAATTAAAGTACCATTTACCACTCTTGATTTAGAAGCATGAAAAAAGATTGCCAAGAATTATCACATTGATCCGATACTTACTACCAAATGTCTATAATGTTATCAAACAACACAATCCAGATTAAGCTGACATCCAGTTACTACTAGATACCTTCACTAAAACAAACAGCTGATCTTAAAGACAACAAGAACTTAAGCAAAAGATCACTGCAAGAGCAAACAGCTAGATGCAAAAGAATATTTCCCCCTCCAAGACCCAAAACAAGATCCCAATGTACCAGCAAAAGTAAAAAAAATTAGCAAATTATCAAGAATAAATAGTAACAAAAGTAGAAAGAGCTATTCCAAAAACCATAAATTAGTCTGCCTTATATTCCCTTAAGCAGATGCCTTCTGAGATTCCGTCCAAGTTTGTAGAGCATTTAAGAGATGCTATGCTTCATCATACATCATTAGAGCCAAAGTCTAAAATAAAGATAAACCAGCTAGTTAATTCATTTTTAAGACAGTCTGCTAGAAATATTTAACATAAACTTCAAAAAATCCAAGAGGCAGAAAAGAGAAACCTTGAACTCTTGCTAAAAGAAGCATAGAGAGTATTTAGTAACCAGGAAGAAAGATATAAACAAGGAATAAAAAACCTAGTAGCAGTAGTACAAGAAGAAAAGCAAGAAAAACACAGAGACCACCCAGACAAAGTCCACCTCAGCTAGGCAGAAACCAGTGTACAATCTGTAAAAAAATAGTCACTAGAAAAACCAGTGTCCAGAATGAAAATGAAGTGACCGATAAGTACTTGTGCACGTATGTCATGGTTTGACACTGGCACAATGCCAGTGCCCCATGAAAATATACTTCCCTGGTGTTTGCTGTGAGATGTGACCAGGAAATAAGCAAAGCAGGCCTCTACCTTAGAAAAAAAAGTTTATTAACTAAACTACAAAAGGAAAAAAAACCACACACACACACACACGCACACACACACCTGGAAAATGAAAACTCCACAAAAACATTTCCTCCTCCCCCCACCACATTTCCAATACATCTTCCAAATTTCAAGTCTCCATCCATCACCCTGTAAATACTCAATTCCAGTCCATCAAGAGGAGAGGAGTCCTTCTTGGGGCCATGGTGACCTCTTCCTTGCATGCCCAGCGCTCTCACCACTGGACATGGAACAGAGCTGCTTCAAGGGTTATCCTTTTAAGGGTGCTTTGACCAGTTCCAAAAAAAGCACAGTTTCCTCTCACTCTCGGGACCTCTTGTCCCCCCCATACTTGTCTACCCCCTGGGGCCGGGGGGTCTCCAAAACTGAACCCTCTCAGTTCTGAGCCATCGCCTCCCCCCTGCATGCAGCCTCTGTGTCGCGAGGAAGCATGGTTCTGTCCATGGCTGTACCAAAAAGAGTCCAGCAACCAGCTACTCCATCATCTCTTTCCGGCC
Source organism: Geospiza fortis (assembly GCF_000277835.1). Lineage (NCBI taxonomy): Eukaryota > Metazoa > Chordata > Aves > Passeriformes > Thraupidae > Geospiza > Geospiza fortis. Next base: position 4,066 of record NW_005055780.1, read on the forward strand.
TCTTCTTTACTGTCCCAGACCCACTCACTGCTCCAACTGTCATTCTCTTGCCCATTTCCTCTTTATCATCCACTCCATCTCCCCTTCCCCTCCGGGAAAGGTCCAAATGCTCTGTGAGGTCTTCATTGTCCAGAAAGGAGTTAACAAACTTCTGCACGCGGCCAGGCTCCTTCCCTGCTGCACTCCCCCCTTCCCCCTCCTTCTTCACAGGC
>NW_005055780.1:4367-6318 GCF_000277835.1 Geospiza fortis
CCTCCCCCGCCCAGCTCGAAGCCGGGCAGGGGAGGCCTTGCCTCTTTGCTGGCCGGAAATCAAAGAGGGAGCCCAAGGGAGTGCTCTGCTTCTAACCCCTGTGTTCTCAGAGGCGCATCCACCTTCAGTGGCCAAGCCTGGTGTCAATTTAAAATCTGAACACCTATTGGCCTCTGGCCACTCCATTCCCAGAAAACCTGCTTCCTGTAAACCCACGACAGGTACAAAACAACTAAAGAAGACCAAGAGATTCCACCCCAGCAGATCCACTGGTTATAACAATGAAGCTAAGAGAAAAAGAGAAAATAATAGAATTTCTAGTTAATACAAGAGCCACACATTCAGTTTTAAATAAAGCTTTAGTACCTGTAGAGAATAATTAGGTTATTGTGCAAAGAGCAACTAGCCAGTCTAAAAAGGCATCTTTTTGCAAACCTTTAAAATATAAATTAGAGAAAAAATAGAGCATTCACAAGTTTTTGTATATGCTCAATTCACCAAAAACACTTTTAAGGAAAAACTTATGAGAACAGTTACAAGCAACCATTGCATTCAAAAATAGAGAAGTTACTCTAGAAGTGAATGATCAAAAGTTCATAAAAGTGTTAAGTTTAACATTAACAAACATTAAAATGAAAGAAGAAATTAAGAAAAAAATATTAAGTCAAGTATTTCCCAGAGTATGGGCCTCTAATATGCCAGAGAAGGCAAAAAAATACACTCCCCATAGTAATTAAGCTTAAAGATATACAACCAGTAAGAATTAAACAGTACCCCATGAAAAAAAAGACAAAGAATCAGCCCAATAATTGAAAAATTTCTACAGTTGAAGTTATTTTAAAAATACCAATCTAATTTCAATACTCCCATTTTACCTGTTCAAAAACCTAATAAGTCATATCAGATAGTACAAGATTTGAAGACTGTCAATTATATAACAAAAGATTTATATCCTGTAGTAACAAATCCATATACTTTACTAACTTGTTTAACACCTAAGCTAACCTAGTTTACCGTTTTAAATCTGAAAGATGCCTTCTTTTGCCTCCCTATCCATGAAACCAGACAGAAAATTTTTACATTCAAATGAGAAAGCCCTAAAAATGGGTGCAAAACCCAGCTCACATTAACCATGTTACCTCAAGACTTCAAAAATTCCCCCACTCTGTTTGAAGAACAACTTACAAAAGGTCTAGTGACCTGAAAAGCTCCACAAGAAGAAAGAAAGCTATAACAATACATAAATGATCTTCTAGTAACCACTCAGACAAAGGAAACATGTAGTCTAGACAGTAAGCCTTTCAAATTTCCTAGAACTCCAAAGATACAGAGTATCAAAGAAAAAGACACAAGTAGTAAAACAGAAAGTAATCTGCCTAGAGTACGAAGTTAGTGCTAAGCAACAAACTTTAAGGCAAGTTCACAAAGAAACAATATGCCAAACCCCGAAACCCCAGACAATAAAAAAACTCCGAACCTTCTTAGGCATATAAAAGTAGTGCCAGCTGTGAGTTTATAACTACAGACTGCTCGTCACACGCCTCTATACTCTTATTACCAATAAAGATCTCCAGTAGACAAAAAAAAACCACATAGGCCTTTCACCAGCTAGAGTGCCCTCATGTCAACTCCAGCTTTAAGACTTCTAGATATAAATAAACCATTCTTTCTATTTTCCCATGAAAAACAAAAAATCGCCCTAAGAATAATAACTCAAGACTTAGGTCCATATCAAAGAACAGTTACTTACATTTCCAAACAACTAGATACAACAACCAAAGAATGGCCAAGTTACCTCAGAACTGTAACAGCAGTTGTACTGAATATTCAAGAAACACACAAGTTTACCCTAAGACAGAAAATAATTATACTAGTGTCCCACACAGTGTCTGCAGTACTAAAAATAAAGGGCGACCACTGGCTTTAACTGTCGGAACCCAGGAAATTCCTC
>NW_005055781.1:0-1161 GCF_000277835.1 Geospiza fortis
GGACCTCGGGAAGAGAAATCCCAGGAATATGAATCCTAGGAAGAGGGATCCCAAGAAGAGGGACCCATCAGGGGCTGCCTGTGTTGGGGACAAAGCTGTTCCCACAGAGTGACATGGCCAAGGCCACCCGTGAGCCTCCTGGCTCCATGGACGTGACACGGGGACCTTGGGAAGAGAATTCCTGGGCAGAGGAACCTCAGGAAGAGGGAACCCAGGAAAAGGGACCTCGGGAAGAGAATTCCTGGGAAGAGGAACCCAAAGAAGAGGGATTTCAGGAGGAGGGACCTCAGGAAGAAGGACATTGGGAAAAGGGACCCCTCAGCAGGGGGACAAAGCTGTTCCCACAGAGTGACACAGACAAGGCCACCTGTGACCCTCCTGGCACCATGGAGGTGACACTGGGACCTCGGGAAGAGAAATCTCGGGAAGAGGGACCCCAAGAAGAGGAATTCCAGGAGAAGGGAACCCCTCACCAGGGAGGGACAAAGCTGTGACACTGCCAAGCCTACCCATGTCACTCCCAGCTCTGTGGAGGTGACACTGAAGAGAATTCCTGGGCAGAGGAACCTCAGGAAGAGGGAACCCAGGAAAAGGGACCTCGGGAAGAGAATTCCTGGGAAGAGGAACCCAAAGAAGAGGGATTTCAGGAGGAGGGACCTCAGGAAGAAGGACATTGGGAAAAGGGACCCCTCAGCAGGGGGACAAAGCTGTTCCCACAGAGTGACACAGACAAGGCCACCTGTGACCCTCCTGGCACCATGGAGGTGACACTGGGACCTCGAGAAGAGAAATCCCAGGAAGGGGAACCCCAAGAAGAGGAATTCCAGGAAAACGGACATCGGGAAGAAAGGCATTGGGAAAAGGGACCTCTCATCAAGGGACAAAGCTGTTCCTGCAGTGTGACAAAGCCAAGGCCACCTGTGACCCTCCTGGCACCATGGGACCTCAGGAAGAGAAATCCCAGGAAGAGGAATCCCAGGAAAAGGGACCCTTCACCAGGGGACAAAGCTGGTCACCCGTGACCCTCCTGGCTCCACGGAGGTGACACTGGGACCTCGGGAACAGGGAACACAAGGCCACTTTTCTCCCCACCACAACACAGCCAAATCCCACCCCAAATCCTCCTCCTCCTCACCGAAATCCGCCTATTCCACCACCAAA
>NW_005055781.1:1201-2072 GCF_000277835.1 Geospiza fortis
GCCTCTTTCCTGCGCACCCAGCAGCAGGATCCCCCCAAATGCCACCCCTCTCGGAGCCACCCAGGCTGCCCACGGCTGGGATGGGTTTGTTCCATAAAAAAGGGTTGGAAAAACTGGAATTATTTCCTGTACAAATCAAGGGAAACTATGCCATTGCCAGACTTGGCAGGAACGGTGTGAATGAGGCAGAATATTTCTAATTATTCTAATATTATTATTATTACATAAATACGATTATTAATATTATTTAATTAATTCTGATTACTGTTTAATAATAAATTTCTAAGCCAAAGCCATCACGGCCCCATCAGAGGCACCAACCTTAGAGCTCACCCCATCCATTCTCCCAGCACAGGGAAACCAGGAAATTCCCTTCCCATCATCCAAGGAAGGCCATGGAGAAGAGATCCAGGGCTGATTCCTGCATTGCTGGGATTGGGGTGCAGGAAAAGCGGGAGCAGCCCCCACACACCCCGATCCCCACCATGTCCCACCTCGGGTCACCGCTGTCACCCCCTGCTCCTTCCTCTTGCCGCTTTTCCCGGGATCATGGAACGGGCTGGGTTGGCAACAACCTCAAAGCTCATCCAGAGCCACCTTCGGGTCCAACCTCTCCCTGACCATTTACCGGACATTTGAGTGGACACCACCAGCTTGGGGGTGTCCCCACAGACCCCTCAGGGTTGTCCCCAACCGTGCCCCAACCATTCCAAGCGCGCGATGGAGGAAAACCACCGGGAACGCCGCGCGCATCCCGTCGCCACCTCGCTCCGCGCATCCGATGGCTTGGGGACACGGCCACCGCGACGTCCCCAACCCCGGGGAGCCCCCGCGGGTCTCACCTGCGTCTCGGAGAGGATGAGCTGCCGCG
>NW_005055781.1:2139-5850 GCF_000277835.1 Geospiza fortis
CCGGCGTGAAGGGCGTCCGCGTCCGCTTGGGCCGGTCCAGGTCCAGCCCCTTGGGCAGCACGATCTCCCGGATCGTCCCTTTGGCATCTGTGAGGAAAATGGGGAAAATTGTCAGGGGAAGAAAAAAAAAAACAAAACCCACCAAAAAAAGTGAAGGAATCGGTCCAAAAATTAAAATATGTGGTTGATGAGTGTTGGGAAAACGGAGCGTTTCATCCTGGGGATAATAGTTTGGAAAGCGTGGAGAAAACAGGATATTTATGTCAAGGAAGAACTCAAATTAAAAATTGCTTGATTATTTTTAAAATGTAATTTTTATGTAATTTTTTCACAGGGAGAATCGTCAGGGAAAAAAAAAAAGTGAAAGAATCGGTGTAAAAATCCAAAAATGCGGTTAAAAAATGTTGGGAAAATGGAGCGTTTCATCCTGGGAATAATAGTTTGGAAAGCATGGGAGAAACAGGAGATTTATGCCAAGGAAGAATTAGAATTAAAGGTTATGTTTTCTGTAATTTTAATATAATTTTTTGATGGGGAGATCTATCAGGGGAAAAAAAAAGTGAAGGAATCAGTCCAAAAATCCAAAAATGCGGTTAACGAGAGTTGGGAAAATGGAGCGTTTCATCCTGGGAATAATATTTTGGAAAGTATGGAGCAAACAGGAGACTTATGTCAAGGAAGGATTCAAATTAAAGATTATTTTTTTCTGTAACTTTTATATAATTTTTGATGGGGAGATCCATCACGGATAAAAACAAAACTGAAGGAATTGGTCTAAAAATCCAAAAATGCGGTTAAACAGAGAAAACAGAGCGTTTAATCCTGGGAAAAAATGTTTTGGAAAGCCAGGAGCAAACAGAGGATTGATGCCAAGGAAGAATTCGAATTAAGGATTTTTTTTCCTGTAATTTTTATATAATTTTTGACAGGGAGAACCATCAAGGGAAAAAAAAAAGTGAAGGAATGAGTCCAAAAATTAAAAAATGCGGTTAACAAGCATTGGAAAAATGGAGAATTTCATCCTGGGAAGAACAGTTTGGAAAGCCAGGAGCAGACAGGAGATTTATGCCCAGGAAGAATTTAAATTAAAGATTATTTTTTCTGTAATTTTTACATAATTTTTGATGGCGAGAACTGTCAGGGAAAAAAAAAAACAAAATGGAAGGAATCGGTCCAGGGGAAAAAACCAAAACGGAAGGAATCAGTTCAAAAATCCAAAAATTGGGGGGGGAAATGGAAAATAAATGGAATTCAAGAGTGGCTGGATGTGGATTATCCATGGAATTCCCACAATCTGGAGCTAAATTGTGGCTTGGTTCTTCCCTCTGGTCCTAAATGCAGAGAATTTATAAATATCCAGGGAAAGGTGACAAATCTCCATGAATTAGGGGTTTTTAAAAGACATAAATAGAAGCCATACATTTTTTTGGGGAAAATGGAGTGTTTCATCCTGGGAAATAATAGTTTGGAAAGCCAGGAGCAAACAGGAGACTTATGCCCAGGAAGAATTTGAATTAAAGGGTTTTTTTCCTGTAATTTTAATATAATTTTTGATTTCTGTCCTTCCTTGGGAATACTGGAAAAAATTAATCCCTATTACAATTCCCATCTCTCCAGAATTATCCTTACTGGAGGAATATTTCCTTGGAAAGCTCAGCTCCTGTTTCGGGGTGGTTTCCTATTAATGGACAAGTTTGGGAAGCGCCGTGGGCGCCGAGCTGCTCGCGGCTATGGATTTTATCAGGTTGGGAATATCCAGGGAAAGAAAAGTTTGAGGGTTTGGGTGTGGGAAGTGGCTCGTGGCCATTCCCTGAGGAGCCTCCGTGGCTTCCTTCCCACCAGGAAAGGACAAACTCCATCAAAAAAATCCACAGGAATTCTGTCCCAGCTCCCAGAAATTAAAATGAGCCTCGGGAATCGCCCACTGGGATCTTCCCAGATCCCAAATCCCAACTGGGTTTGGGTGAGCCCTCCCTGCAGGGCTCCCCAGAAATGGGGAAATGGGCTTTTCCAGAGTTAAAATCCAGCCAGGAATTCACTCCAAGCCCGGATTTTGGGATGCGGGATCCCAGTTCCAGAGGGATCACAGATGGAGGTCAACGGCTCCCCCTCCCTCCAGCTGAGTCGGGCATGAAGGGGTTACAAAATTCCTGAGGTAGGGAGGAGGAAAACAGCGAGGAAAAGCTGGGAATGGGGTGATGGAAATGGGGTGGGGACGGCAGAGATGGGAATGGTGGCACTGGGATGGGAATGGCGGCACTGGGATGGGAATGATGGCACTGGGATGGGAGCGGTGGGACTGGAATGGGAATGGTGGCACTGGAATGGGAATGGCGGCACTGGGATGGGAATGATGGCACTGGGATGGGAGCGGTGGGACTGGAATGGGAATGGTGGCACTGGAATGGGAATGGCGGCACTGGGATGGGAATGATGGCACTGGGATGGGAGCGGTGGGACTGGAATGGGAATGGTGGCACTGGAATGGGAATGGCGGCACTGGGATGGGAATGATGGCACTGGGATGGGAGCGGTGGGACTGGAATGGGAATGGTGGCACTGGAATGGGAATGGCGGCACTGGGATGGGAATGATGGCACTGGGATGGGAGCGGTGGGACTGGAATGGGAATGGTGGCACTGGAATGGGAATGGCGGCACTGGGATGGGAATGATGGCACTGGGATGGGAGCGGTGGGACTGGAATGGGAATGGTGGCACTGGAATGGGAATGGCGGCACTGGGATGGGAATGATGGCACTGGGATGGGAGCGGTGGGACTGGAATGGGAATGGTGGCACTGGAATGGGAATGGCGGCACTGGGATGGGAATGATGGCACTGGGATGGGAGCGGTGGGACTGGAATGGGAATGGTGGCACTGGAATGGGAATGGCGGCACTGGGATGGGAATGATGGCACTGGGATGGGAGCGGTGGGACTGGAATGGGAATGGTGGCACTGGAATGGGAATGGCGGCACTGGGATGGGAATGATGGCACTGGGATGGGAGCGGTGGGACTGGAATGGGAATGGTGGCACTGGAATGGGAATGGCGGCACTGGGATGGGAATGATGGCACTGGGATGGGAGCGGTGGGACTGGAATGGGAATGGTGGCACTGGAATGGGAATGGCGGCACTGGGATGGGAATGATGGCACTGGGATGGGAGCGGTGGGACTGGAATGGGAATGGTGGCACTGGAATGGGAATGGCGGCACTGGGATGGGAATGATGGCACTGGGATGGGAGCGGTGGGACTGGAATGGGAATGGTGGCACTGGAATGGGAATGGCGGCACTGGGATGGGAATGATGGCACTGGGATGGGAATGGTGGCACTGGGATGGGAATGGTGGCAACGGGACTGGAATGGCGGCACTGCCATAGGATCAGCAGAGCTGGGATGAGGGCAGCGGAGCTGGGATGAGGGCGGCGGATCCAGCACTGGGATAGTGGGAATGGGGACCAAACACCGATTTGGGAAAGGGACCCCAATCCCTGAACCGCGTTCCCACCGTGGAGCCGCGGGACACGGCCGAGGCGCCATCCCGGAACGCGGCACCGAAGGAGTCCCGAGGGCTTGGGGACACCCAGGGTGGCACAGGGGGTGGCGACACCTGACCCACACCCCAAACCCCACGGGCTGGCACAGAGCAGCTGGGAAGGAAAGGGGTTGTAGGCGGATCAGCGGCTTTTCCGGCGGGATCAGC
>NW_005055781.1:6063-6293 GCF_000277835.1 Geospiza fortis
GACGGCAGGGAAAAGGGCACGGCCGCCGTGCCAGCTCAGCACAGGGGACACCAAACCCCTCGTCACACCCCATCGACCTTCCCCAGCGGAGGTTTTGGGGTGCTCAGGCCATCCCACAATTCCAGCCTTTGGAATGCCCTCCTGAGAGCCTTTTCCCTTTCTGGAGCCCCAAAAATTCCCGGGTCCTGCCCGGAGGGTTCCGGAGCCTTGGGCTTTGCCGATGACACATC
>NW_005055782.1:0-278 GCF_000277835.1 Geospiza fortis
CCATGGATCCTCCCATCTCCATCCATGGAGATCCAAAATTGCCCTCTCCAAAATTTCCACAAGGATCTATGGAGCCTGCCCTCTCCATCCATGAGGATCCATGAAGATCCATGAGGTATCATGGATCCTCCCATCTCCACCCATGAGGATCCATGAGGATCTGTGAGGATCCGTGGATCCTTCCATGAAGATCCATGAGGATCCATGGATCCTCCCGTCTCCAAAATTCCCACATGGATCCATGGATCCTCCCATCTCCATCCGTGAAGATCCACGCG
>NW_005055782.1:528-1906 GCF_000277835.1 Geospiza fortis
GATCCATGAGGATCCATGAGGATCCATGAGCGTCCATGAGGAGCCGTGACAATTCATCTCCATCCATGAAGATCCATGAGGATCCATGGATCCTCCCATATCCAAAATTCCCACATGGATCCTCCCATCTCCAGCCTTGAAGATCCATGGGGATCCATGAGCATCCATGGATCCTGCTCTCTCCATCCATGAAGATCCATGGATCTTCTCATCTCCAGAATTCCCACATCATCCATGGATCCTCCCATCTCCATCCATGAGGATCCGTGAGGATCCATGGATCCTGCCCTCTCCAAAATTTCCCCAAGGGATCCTGCTGTCTCCATCCATGAGGATCCATGAAGATCCATGAGGATCCATGGATCCTGCTGTCTCCATCCATGAGGATCCATGAAGATCCATGAGGATCCATGAAGATCCATGAGGATCCATGGATCCTGCTCCCTCTCCATCATCCCAAGGATCCCCGGATCCCACCCCACGCCTCATCCCAGCTCCCCCAGGACCTTCTGAGAGCCTTGGCGAGGCTGGGACGGGGATTTGGGGATGGGCAGGAGGAACGGGGACACCTCAGCTGCGGAATTCCCGCCGGAACCACCTACCTCCAGATCTCGGCCTCGAGGACTCATCCAGGATTTCCGCGTAAATTTCGGAATCTGGAGGGGAAAAATCGGGATGCGGGAATGGGATCAGGAAGTTTGGTGGGTGTGTGTGTGTGAGGTCTTCCAGCATCTCCAGAGGGTCTGGTGCCCCCTCGGGATGCTTGGATGCCCTCTGGAGAAGAGCTGGGCGTGTCCAGCATTCCCGAATCCCGCACGGAATGTGTCCCCAGCCGGGACTCACCGCCGCTGACGCTGTGGGAAAGCGTGGAGAGCCGCTCCCCGAGATTCCTGAGGGTGGGAAGAGGGTCAGGGAGCGGGGTCGGGGATGGGGGACGGGGAACGGGGACGGGAATCCCGGGAAAAGGGACGGGATCACTCACGGGGCCGGGATCTGCGGGAGGCTGATCCTCTTCTCGCGGTCTGCGGGGAGGGCGGGGAAGGTCCCGTCCCATCCACATCCCACCCCATCCCAATCCCATCCCCATCCCGTCCTGTCCCAATCCCATCCCAATCCCATCCCAATCCCATCCCAATCCCATCCCAATCCCATCCCAGTCTCATTCTCATCCCAATCCCATCCCCAGCCCGTCCTGTCCCAATCCCATCCCAGTCTCGTTCTCGTCCCAATCACATCCCCATCCCAATCTCATCCCATCCTGTCCCGTCCTGTCCCATCGCATTCCAATCCCATCCCATTCCATCCCATGGATCCCATCCCGTACCATCCCACCCCATCCCATTAACTCCATCCCATTCCATCCCATGGATCCCATCCC
>NW_005055782.1:2541-3716 GCF_000277835.1 Geospiza fortis
ACGTCCCATCCCATCCCATCCCATCCCATCCCATCCCATCCCATTTCCACCCCAACCCATGGATCCCATGGATCCCATGGATCCCATCCCATTCCCCTGGATCCCATCGCATGGATCCCATCCCATTATCCCATCCCATTGAACCCATCCCATCCCATGCCAATCCCATCCCATGGATCCCATCCCAATCCCATTATCCCATTATCTCATCATCCCATTATCCTATTATCTCATCCCATCACATTATCCCAACACACTGATCCCATCCCATTGATCCCATCCAACTGATCCCATCCCAATCCCATCCCATCCCATTCCATGATCCCATCCCATGATCCCATCCCACCCTACCCCATCCCATGGATCCAATTCCATCCCATCCCATTGATCCCAATCGCATCCCATCGATCCCATTATCCCATCCCATCCCATGGATCCATGCATCCCATCCAACTCCATGCCATCCCATGGATCCCATCCCCTGGATCCCATCTCATCCCACTATCCCATCCCATCCCATCCTATCCAACTTCATTCCGTTCCCTGCTTCCCATCACACCCCCTTGGATCCCACCCCATACCATGCATCCCATCCCACCCCACCCCATACCATGGATCCCATCCCATCCCATCCACCCCATCATCATAACCCAATCCCATTCCATTATCCCAACCCATTGATCCCAATCCGTTGATCCCATTGATCCCATTGATCCCATTGATCCCATCCCATAATCCCACTATCCCCTTATCCCACCCCAACCCCACTATCCCACCCCTCTGGCATTCCCACCTTTCCCGGGGAGGGCGATGAGCGAGGTCTCCGTTCCCGCCTGGAGCCGGCAGTACCCGTCGATGAGGTCGGCCATGTTCTCCGCCTCGGCCAGCGACGACGTCCGGATGGACAGCGACTGGGAATGCCGGGATGGGCACGGATGGGATCGGGGTCATCAGCCCTTCTGCCCCATCCCACCATCCCATGGATCGGGGTCATCACCCCTTCTGCCCGATCCCATCCCATGGATCGGGGTCATCAGCCCTTCTCCAGGATCCCATCCCACCCATCCCATGGATCAGGGTCACCTCTTCTGCCCCATCCCATCCCATGGATCGGGGTCACCTCTTCTGCCCAATCCCATCCCATGGATCAGGGTCACCCCTTCTGCCCGATCCCA
>NW_005055782.1:4703-5674 GCF_000277835.1 Geospiza fortis
TAATGGGATGTGGGATGTGGGATATGGGATGTGGGATATGGGATGTGGGATGTGGGATGTGGGATGTGGGATGTGGGATGTGGGATATGGGATGTGGGATGTGGGATGTGGGATGTGGGATGTGGGATATGCGATATGGGATATGGGGTAGGGGATATGGGATGTGGGATATGGGTTGTGGGATGTGGGATGTGGGATGTGGGATGTGGGCTGTGGGATGTGGGATGTGGGATGTGGGATGTGGGATATGGGATGTGGGATGTGGGATATGGGATAGGGGATCGGGGATAGGGGATAAGGGATATGGGGTATGCGGTATGGGATATCAGATGGCATAATGGGATAATGGGATAATGGGATGTGGGATGTGGGATAAGGGACAGGGAATGTGGGATGTGGCATTCCCAGGAATTCTCCCCCAGCTCCTCACCTGGGGGGTCCCACTCAGCCCCAGCTGCAGCAGGGCCTGCCCGTCCTCCGTGGCGGAGCACTGGATGGATTTGATATCCCGGAATTCCGCCAGGCAGGTGGGCTGGGAAGGGGGGAATTCATCGGGAATTCCGTCCATGGGAGTGTTCACCCCCGACCCCGAGGGGGCAGTTCCCAGTTCCCAGCTGGAATTCCCACCTTGGTGTCCTTGCTGGTCACCTGGCGGATGCCCTTGGGGCCGATCACCAGGTCCACGGTGATGTTCCATCCTTGCTGCAGGCAGGATGGGGATTTGGGATGAGGGGCATTCCCAAGGGTCGGGTGCCATCCCAATCCATCGCCATAAAATCCCAGCCCCGGCCTCAGCCCATCTCCAGCTCGCTCCACACATTCCGTCGCCCTCCGCCATGTCCATTCCAAGTGAGTCCCATCCCGTATCCCATCCCATGCCATATCCCATCCTGTATCCCATCCCATCCCATCCCATTCCATCCCATCCCATCCCATCCCATCCCATCCCATCCCATCCCATCCCCATCCCA
>NW_005055782.1:5975-6274 GCF_000277835.1 Geospiza fortis
ATCCCACATCCCATATCCCACATCCCACATCCCATATCCCACATCCCATATCCCATATCCCACATTCCCACATTCCCACATTCCCGAATCCCCTATCCCGAATCCCGAATCCCCCATATCCCGTATCCCGTTTCCGGGTGGGCACTCACGACGAGCTGGCATCGGAAGCTCTCCTGGTCGATGGGGGCGAAGCTGGCCAGGGTGTGCAGGAATTTCAGGATGCACTCCTCCTCCCGCAGCAGCGCGTACTGCTGGAACGTCTGCTGGATCATCTTCCGCAGCTGCCGTGGCTGGGGGGG
>NW_005055783.1:0-1647 GCF_000277835.1 Geospiza fortis
CTCTCATTAAGGCCGAGGTGGCGCGGGAGGGGACATCGATCCCGGCCGTAAATGCCGAGCTGGAATCGCGATAGAGGCGCGATTGTCGCGATGGATTGTCCCCAAGGGACAGGGAGGGGACAGCGAGGTGGAGAAAATGAAAGGGAGGGGGGAGAAATGGGCGTGGGAGGGGAGAAAACGGGGAAAAATCGGTGGGAAAAATTAAAAAATGGGTGAAAAAATAGGTGGGGAAAATTAAAAAATGGGTGAAAAAATAGGTGGGGAAAATTAAAAAATGGGTGAAAAAATAGGTGGGAAAAAAATAAAAAATGGGTGAAAAAATAGGTGGGAAAAAAAAAAAATGGGTAAAAAAATAGGTGGGAAATATAGAAAATTAATAAAAGTCAAAAAATCGGTGGGAAAAATAGAGAATGGGTAAAAAATAGGTGGGAAATATAGAAAATTAATAAAAAATGCGTGGGAAGCATAGGAATGGGTAAGAAATAGGTGGGAAATATAGAAATGGGTAAAAAATAAATGGGAAGCACAGGAATGGGTAAAAAACACATGGAAATAAAAAAAAAGGTGGGAAAAAATCGACCATGGGTAAAGAACGCATGGGAAACAGAAAAATCCGAAAAGAGCACATGGGAAATGTAGAAATGGGGAAGAAATAGGTGGGAAGGGTGGAAAAGGGGTAAAAATACATGGGAAACATAGAATTCATGAAAGCACATGGAAAACACAGAAAATTCATGAGAAGCACATGGAAAACACAGAAAAAGCACCAAAAAATTCCACGTGTGAATGCCTGGGAAAGGCAGGAATTGCACGCAAAATACACTGAAAATACACCCCAAATACACCAAAAATACACTAAAAATACACCCCAAATACACCTAAAATACACCCAAAATACACCTAAAATACACCCAAAATACACCTAAAATACACCCCAAATACACCTAAAATACACTGAAAATACACCCAAAATACACCTAAAATACACCCCAAATACACCTAAAATACACTGAAAATACACCCAAAATACACCTAAAATACACCCAAAATACACCAAAAATACACCTAAAATACACCCCAAATACACCTAAAATACACCCAAAATACACAAAAAATACACTGAAAATACACCCAAAATACACCTTAAAATACACCCAAAATACCCCTAAAATACACCCAAAATACACCCACCCACACGCATACACACACGCACACGGATGCACACGCGTGCTCAGGGCTGGCACACGCACAGGTGAGCACGCAGGGTGTGCACACAGAGCTCACACTCACACGTGCGCACACCCGCCCTGAGCTCACACTCACACGTTGGATCACACGTGCACAGAGCTAACATGGCACACACGCACACACAGAGCTCACACACGTGGCCTGAGCTCACACTCACACACAGGATCATACACGCAGAGAGCTCACACACACACACACACACACACAGAGCTCACACATGTGCACAGAGCTCACAATCACACACAGGATCATACACGCAGAGAGTTCACACAGTGCACACACACACACACAGAGCTCACACACGTGCACAGAGCTCACATTTAGTGCAATACAACACACACAGAGCTCACACACGTGCACAGAGCTCACAATCACACACAGGATCATACACGCAGAGAG
>NW_005055783.1:5179-6270 GCF_000277835.1 Geospiza fortis
TTTCACCCCCGAAGCCCCCAGCCCGGCTTTCACCCCCTGATTTTCTCCCCCTGCTTTGCACTCCCCGGTTTTCATTCCCAGTTTTCAGCCCCGGTTTCAGTTTTCACCGCTGATTTTCACTCCCTGCTTTGCAGCCCCGGTTTTCAGCCCCGGGGGTTTTAGTCCCGGTTTTCACACCCCCGGTTTTCACTCCCTGTTTTTAGCTCCGGTTTTCACCCCCCCGAGCCCCCAGCCCAGTTTTCACCCCTGGTTTTCACCCCTGGTTTTCACCTCCCGGTTTTCACCTCCCGGTTTTCAGCCCCCCGGTTTTCAGCCCTGGTTTTTCAGCAGTCTCGGGCTCGTTGTTTTGGCCCACGGCGGTTTTGCCGTTTTGTTTTGGGTGATTTTAGATTCTCATCCGGGTTCAATCCGTTCGTGATTTCCCATCCTCGGTGCTGCTCCATCCCAAATCCCCACATCCCATTTCCCCCATCCAATCCTCCCCTAAATTCCCATCCTTTTCCCATTCCCTGATTTCTCATTCCCAGTTCCTCCCCATTCTCACATCCCATTTCTCCCATCCCATTCCCTCCCAAATTCCCATCCCATCCCCTCCATCCCTGATTCATCCCCCCAACAGCCCCATTCCCATTTTTCCATCCCAGTTCCCATCCCTGATTTCCCATTCCCATTTTCTCCATCCCAAATCCCCACATCCCATTTCTCCTATCCAAAACCCCAAATTTCCATCCTCCTCCACCAATCCCTGATTTCCCATTCCCAGTTCCTCCACCTTTCCCAGTACCCAAATCCCATTTCCCCCATCCAATCCCATTTTAAATTCCCATTCCCTGATTCCCCATTCCAGTTCTGTTCCTCCCCAGTCCCACATCCCATTTTCCTCATCCAATTCTCTCCCAAATTCCCATCCTTTCCCCCCATTCCTGATTCCCCTGATCCCATTTCCCCCATCCAATCCTGCCCAAATTCCCATTATTTCTGCCCATTCGTTTCCCCATTCTCCGATCCCAATTCCCCCCCCTCCCAAATTTCCCCTCAATGCTGCCCCAAATTCCCACCATTTCCCCCTTCAAATTCCCATCATTTTCCCC
>NW_005055784.1:0-6250 GCF_000277835.1 Geospiza fortis
TCTTTTTTTAATATCTCAAGATGTTATTTTCTAGGATGGAGGAAACCATCAAGCTTTATTCTTGTTAATACTGTCTGATCTTATCTTAAATTCACTGTGTTGTTAGGATCAATATTTCTTTGCTAAGCACATCTCTAATAATGCAGCTGAACGGATGCAGAATCTTTGAAGTGTGTCACCCCTTTCACCCTCTCCAAAAGCAAAGGCAGGAGCACAGCAAGATATTTACATTTATTGCCACATTTTCTCAGTAACATTTTATCCCTCTGAAGATGCATCTTAGCCTCTTTTAATTAAAATTGATTGTTGTAATTTACTCAATGTGTTATTATCACCCACTGCCACCCTTCTGTCACTATTTCTACGAGCTCTTTGAAATCTATCTGACCCATGACACATCTAAATTTTTCCACAGGTCAGTGTGTAGGTGTTTATAACAGATGTTTAACTCAGCAAATGGTTGAACATTATAACTGCATCACATCAAAAGGGTAAAACTGCAGTAGTAAACCTGGTGAAAATACAGGCAGGACTGGAGTGAACCTTGTTCCCATGCAACACAAGGAGAAACATCTCTCCTGCAGCACAGAGTGAGAAAAGGGTTTGGTTTGCAGTGAATAACAATAACAGGAGTGCCTGGAAATGCGATGCTCTCTGTTAGTCCCAAAATGGAACTGGACAAGATGATGTACAAACACATAATAAAACCATGGCCCCTGATCCAAAGACCTCTCATGGTAGCTGTAGATACAGAGACTGCAAATGAATCTGCCAAACATCTGGCAGTGACCAGAGCATGGGAGGACAGGCAAATCCATCCTGCTGTGGAACACTGTGGGTAATCCTTTAGCAGAAGTGTGCCAACAGGCTCTTCACCTGCAGCACGTGCTGGGAGGACAAATCACCTGGCAGGAGGATCTACATCTACACATCTGCCAGGCACCTCCCAAGCCACCACCCTGCCTGGATCAGAGATGGGTGAACACAAAAGAGCACCCCAGGCAGACTTGCACCAGTGAAACGTTGCAAGAACAGAGGGCAGTGAGTACAAATACATTTTAGTTTGCCTGTCCATCCCATCTGCAGGTGAATTACACACTGGGGCTCCTCGCTCCTGGTGGTTTGTGATATTTCACTATTTGAGCCTGCTCCCTCCTTTCCCTCACTTTCCGCACGTGTTTTCATCAAAAATTCAGTCTTCACCAGGAAACAAACAGAGGAAACACTGACCTTTTAGTCGAAAAAATATACAGCCTAAAGAAGAAATGAGCTCTGGTCACAGACCCATTGAAGGCCAGGACTGTTCATTACTGAAATCCCACTGGTTTTCTTTCCTGGAAAAACAACTGTTCTCCTCTTAGTTTTGGGTCCCTGTTCCTTCAATTTTTGGATGCTCGTGCCACATATCTCCACAAGAAATTGCAATGTTCTTAATACCTGTTGTCTGGCATGTTCAGGAGCCCACACAGTAGCATACATTAATACAAATGAGTTTACACTGTATTTCAGTTAATAGGATTTAAATGTGACCATGCAAAAATCCACACTGCAACTAATGGGAAATTCTTTAATTATGCAGTTCTCCTACTTTCATAGTGTTTACATTCCTGTATCCTGAATATCTTTTTGGATTGGTATAGGAGAAGGGCATAATTAAACTTTAACAGCTATTTGTTTATTAATTTCACTAAACAGTCCCATACAAGAGCTGTTGTGCATTGCCTTCCTGCTCTAATGTTTCCTGCTGCAAAGACAAAAGCTATAAAAGCATTTGGGGTCAGGCTTCCAGCTGGACCTCAGGGCAAATGAGGGCATCCTCCTCTCCCAAGCCCCCAGCTTGTCTCACAAGCAAGCAGCAGAGACCTCCTACACCTTTGCACCCACATTCCACTTTATGCAGTTTGAAGAAAATTTCTCCCTGACCCCTCCTCTGGTCGCCTAAGAGAAGTTTTGCTATCCAAGCGAACTAAGTGCCGGTTTTACTGCTACCACCCCAAATACAGCATCAGTTCATTCCTACTGAACTTCCACACCTGAAGGCAAAATCAGATCGAAGCAGAAATGCTGCTGAGCTCTTAAACAACAGACCTCCACCCACAATAAAAATGGCTGCAGTAATCACTGTCACTCCTGGGGACAGTTAAAAAATCAGAACAATAAGAAGTGGCAAGGCCAAGCGCGTCACCTACTGTATCCCTCTGCAGGCCCAGGATTGTTCTCTACATTCTTCCATGCAGCTTGACAGGACTTGTTAAAAATGTCCAAAGCAATTAAGTTTCAGCATCTTCTTTTGGGAGATAATTCCAGGTTGTAACAGATTTCACTGTCTTGATGAGTTCCCTGATATCCAATCTAAACTTTGCTTAATAATTTCCTCTCATTATTTCTTCCTTCAAACCCTTCCCCTTCATCCAGCACTACAGCCTCGGGGTATAAAAAAGCATTATCTACTATTCTTTCCTAATTTAACTGCCACATTTCTCACATCCTGTTTGCTCTTCTTGGTGACAGAGGAGAACAAAGAATAAATTTGGCTTAATTTTAAATCCCCATGCCATCCTTTCTGGAGGCACTTAGCATGTTATACCAGGACAATTTGAACTATTTTTGTGCACTTATTTTGCTAGTTTAGGAGGCTGAACTCAGCAATTTACCTAGACACTTATAAAGAATTTACTTCAGATGACAGAAATATTTACTGCCAAATACTTTTATAAAAAGCACGAATCTGATCTTTGTGCAGTATATTGAAAATTTCATCTTTTTGCAAAGAATATAGGAATTACATTGGAGAGGAAGGCAAAGACACAGAGTAGCAGAGAAATATCAGGGTTGAAGGTAACTCTAACTTTCATACTAATCTGATTTGCCTTGCACACATTATATACTTTCATTCAACATTTATATAATGTGTATAAATACATAACACAAGAGATAATGATCATTTTCAGTATTGAATATAACAAATATGTTACTAGAAAGTCTTGCTAAAGTTTTTTGTATTTGATGGAAGACCTCTATGATGTACAAAATGTTTTTTACAAAATGTCATTTACTTCCTGGTCCCCCCTAAAACAGACAAACAGAAACAGCAGAGGAGGACATTTGCATTCTGAAGTCAACAGGCAGCTGAAGTTCAGCTACATGCCTAGAAAATAAGCTCCTGAGTGTGTCCTTGATGACAGAAGAAAACCCATTAGTGTATCTTGAAAGTGCCTGGTAGAAGATCTGATGGTTTCAGCTCAGTGAGCCATCATTCATTAGCCATTAGATAGCAGATGTGAGTTCAAGATCCCCAGATCAGATAAAAATCATGACTGTGAGTTCAGGACATAATCAATGTATGTAGATAACAAACAGACACATGATCTCCAGGATCATGTTTGTGACTATAATGACTCATGATCTTGCAAAAACTAACAAGGAATGACTCTCAGAAGAAGGAGGAGCCCTCTTTGGAGTCATTGGAACAGCAGCACTTTGGTAGGGCAAAGCAGAGAGATAAGAGCAAAGAGCATGCCTGTGTCACAGTAACATCTGTCACCACCAGTTTAAGAAGTACTTTTACCCAATCAGGGCAGCTTTCACCACAGTCAGTGTCCCAGATAAATGATCATCAAATTTTTTGTCCAAGAGACAGCAGATGCCATGATGGATCTGGCTATTCCGAATTATCACAAGAGCTCAGACAATCTCTGTATTCTCTCTTCCCACTCACAGCACACAAGCTGTGAGCAGTGGCAAGAATAGCAAAACAAACAATTTCAAGTTCAGAAAGCAGCCTAATTGAGAATTTAAAGTCTCCATAATAAAGATGCCACTCTTTTTTCACCCTTGCTCACCAGACCCACCAAAGCTGGCAGGAGGAATTTAGTGGCACTGAGAATATCACCTGTGACCTCCAGGTGTCACTTGTGCTGAAGTAGTGCAGCTTGTGCTATCACATGTACACATCTGTAATATTCTGCTCTGGGAGAAGTGTGGTCATGTTGCCCTTTCTCCACAAGGAGGAATAAATGAGCCTTCACTGCACAAGAGCATATGGCCACCCATGAAACCACTGTCCTTACAGCAGACAAACCACAATTTTCACCATAAAAATAAAAAAGGCGTAGTTTTTCATTAATTTGGCAGTGCATGGTCTCTGCAGTTGCCTGGGATTGCCTTGGCCACAGCTGGCTTTAGCAGATCTCAGCAGCTCTCAAGTGATAATTCCCTAGTCTGTTTTATCTTATCTTAAATTCTGCAAATGAATTAATATGTGGTACAGGCCTGACCAAGTCTGCTAGTCCCTGCATAAAAACAATAACCCTTTATGTTAGTTCACACTGAGAGTGCAGCTTCCAAACTGGAACAGGAAACCAAGGAAAAGGGAGCAAATTATGATGAACAACATATAAAAAACAAATCCAGACTCGAGGCTGAGGAGGCAAAAAACATCAAACAGCTGCTGGTGAAGACCTAGAGGGGGCACAAGACTTCTTACAGCCCTTCTGCTCTGCTGGGGGCAAGCTGAGGCTGCCAACATACGTGGGGGACACAGAGAACATGGCACAAGAGGAATGAGGGAAATGAGGTCCCTGTGTGACAGCTTTGATGGTGTGTTCATTTGGTAATTGGAGTCTGTTAGGACTCTTGTTGATGGTTCTGTGCAAGGCCAGGAGTGGGACCTTGTAGGTCTCTTCCTACTCAACATAATCTTTGATTCTGTGATTAATTATACTATGAATAAATAGTTTATTCCATACATGTATGATATTCCCTTTTTAAGATTCTTTGTGGTATGCTTTTGTATTATCTACCTGTCTATCCATTTTTATCATACAATCACAGAATATCTCAAGTTGAACAGGGATCACCACAGGACTACCTGAAATTAAGCCATGTCACTAAAAGCATTGTCCAGAAACACCCTGAACGCTACAGGTTGCTGCCATGACCACTTCTGTGGGGAGTTTATTCCAGTGACTGACCAACCTCTCCATGAAGAACCTTTTCCTAATTTTCACTCTGAATTTACCCTGATGTGGCTCCATTCTTTTTACATATGTTCTATCACTGGTCACTAGAGAGAGGATCATATATATCCCACTATTACTCTTCCTTTTACCCTTTTGAGTGAAAAACTCAACCATTTCACAAACTCTTTGTATCACATGCTCATCAAACAGTGTGCAAAGTGGTTTTTTTATGATGGAAGCAAGAACTACACAGGAAACTGTTCATCTAATCTGCCCTCCTGGGTTGTTCTACTGCAAGTCTTTTAGTGCATCCTCTTCCTAGTAATTAAATAATTATATTGTATGTGTATAGACATACAACTGCCATTTAATTAGGAAGGAAAGAGCTGGAATTAAACACGAAGGTTTTTCTAAATGAACATTTTAGGGAAGATTAAACTTGAGTACAGTGAGGTGTGTCTCCTTGTTAGAGTCGCACTATCTCAGAAAAGCTTCTTGGCAAGCAAAGTCACTCCCCGTGAATGCAGTATGATCTTAATCACAGCTAATGGGTAAATTAAAAATGTCAAAATTAGAGCAGCAAGCTAAGTGAATGCACTGGAAAGAAGAATAATAAGAAAGAACAGCAGGAACTAAAAAATGTGTTTCCTAATTATATTGGAGATTTTCCTGCTCTCTCAGTTTTTGTCCTTTAATCCTCCTGAATCAACCTGCATGAGGCTTGTTCAGCAGACAGGACTCTGAAAGATGAAAATCGAGCTGGCTGTCAGCTGCCTAAGGGTGTGTAGGCAAGAAAGGACGCTGAGAAGCTGGGAGTGCCTCCTAACCACACCATCACGGAGCAATTTGCCTTTGTGAAATGTTATCAACTTAAAGAAAATCTGAGCCTAGCAGTTAGGATATAGAAAGAGGTCAGGATATGCTGTTCTTTCCCTGATGGAAAAGATGGAGGCCTGGATACACATCTTCCTTTTCTTAGGTTTTTTCAGAAATGGAGACTAAAGTAACATCAATAAGAGTAATGTCCCAGATCCTCAGAACTGTTTGCAGACTAATCCTAAATTCATGTGCACATCAGGACTAGGCTTGCCCTGGGCTAAGCTGCAGTGAAGATTTGCTGAACAGGGATGGTTGCTGCAGGGAACTTGAGTCACTCAGGCTGGCCAGGACGAGATCATCTGGAGCAACCACCTGTCCAAAACATTATTATCTTCCAAGTAACAAGAGATGACTGAGGATCTTCTCCAGCTGACTTTGGAAACTTGCCAAGAACAGAGATCCCACAATCT
>NW_005055785.1:0-6250 GCF_000277835.1 Geospiza fortis
AAAAAAAAAAGGAGTGGTTTTTTTTTGTGGTTAAGTTTTACCCGAGAAACTTCTGTTACAGGAATCTGTTTGCATGGGAAAATTGAATTTATTTTGGAGGGAGCTTCTGTGCAGTTAATGTGTCTGGAGATCAGTACTGGAATATTCAGTGTGCTGTATTAAGAATCATGTAAAAATCTTGATGAAATGCTGCTCTTCCACCCATCAGGTTTATTGAAAGGCATTCAGTAGCTCCTGTACAGTTTAGTCTGTGTTCATCCTGGCTACAAGGGATGCCTTACTGCAGACCACAGTGCTTGGGAAGTGAGTGTGAGGTGCCAAAGGACATTAGCAGGATCCTGAAGCACTGCGGCTTGTCTGTTTTTAAAATCTGTACACAAGAATTGAATTAGGCTCAGCTTGTTGGGTAATTAATTCAGGATAATTAATTTAAGAGATGTTAAAGGCAGCCAGATCTTAGGCAGTATGTGTACCATGTGTCTGATTTCATCACAGAAGTGCTTGGTTTCAGTCAATGGCCAAGTGTGGAGAGAATTAATATATGTGTTGCACATGCTATACAATGCCCTTTGATATTTTTGGTGAGAGAGAGAACAGGAAGTTTTTGGCCTTTTTATAGTCCTTAAGCATGTTCATTGCTGCCTTGCTGTTAGCATGAACTTTAAATTGGTGCGCTCTCTCTGTATTCAAGTGTACAGGTTGTTGAGTGCAAACACAGGAGTGCACTGCGAGGAGCTGTGTGAGAGCTGCTGGTTTAATGCTTGACTCTTGACAGGTAATACCTTGCATGAAGGTTACACGTAAACAAGGGAAGAAAAGTATCAATTAAAGGTTGGAAGAAAAAGAAATAATTGTGATGAAAAGCAGAGAGGTTACTTAGTGGTGTGAGGGGCTGGAGGCAGAGTTCCCAGAAAATGGGTCATACCTGTGGCTAGTCTTCTTTTAATATGACAGCTTGGTATAAGAGTTCTTCTTTTAAAGTTAGTGTTTTAGTCAGATTAACTTGTTTCCAGTACCTTTTGAAGCTCTTTTTCCAAGAATGCATGAATGTGATAATTTCATATATCTGTAGAAGAGTTCAACTATGTAGAAACTCTGCAGGTTTAGTTCAAAAGCTAAAGCTCTTCATGCAGAAGTGCTGGAACACATTGCATGTTTAATTATTTGGGACTTAGGACATTTTTTTTTGTATCTGATAATGTACTGCGATTAGACAGTGAGACTGCTATTAAAAGATTTAGCAATTTAATAATTGGAGTTGCCATTTATCTGAAATTTAGTCTCATTAATGCTGGCCAGCTGCACAGACTGAGGGACAACAATTTATGGAGAAGGAATGGAGAGATGAGTGAGAGGATCTTTGCAGATGGGCCTTAGCAGTGAAATCCAAGGGTATTTTTTATCCACCTGTTGACCATCATGAAAGAAAGAAAGAAAGAAAACAAACCTTTGGATAGTGCACAAATATATGAGCTGCAGGTGAGGTCAAAGTTGTCTCTAGTGCAGTGTCCTGATGCTGTCAGCAGCCATAAAGGGGCTGAATATGAAAACAAGGGAGGCTTGAGGTGATATTTCTCCCAAGAGACATGCCAGCCTCTAGCAATGATTATATGTTTCTGTGAAACAAAAGTGGAGGGATGTTAGTGCAGTTGTGGCCCTTTACAGGGGTGTTTATTTTTCCCCACTGTTTTGTCCCGTCCCTTTTATAAAGCTGTGTGAGGCTTTGGCATTCATTGTATGCCCCAGTGAGGAGGCTGCAGTGAAGCTTGTGCTGCATCTCTTTTAGATGCTCTCAAGCTATTGTCCACCAGTTCTTTTACTGAAAGTGGCCATAAAGAGGCATTTCCCACTTCTTGTCTTTTCTGTGCTGCCTGGGATTGTTTTTCAAGAGCCCTCTCTCATGTTAGCCCTCAGTTGCATGTCTTTTCAAGCCAAGTCTTTTCACACCAGGAATATTTATCATGCTTAGGCCTGCATCTGAACTTTTTCCTTGTGAAGTTAGGTTATCTAGATTCAAATGACTCAAATACTCAGTCTTAGTTCCTTTTCCGCTGTCTGTAGTGTCCCTTTTTCTGCTTTATTTTCTTTACTGTTTCTAAGCTGATCTTTTCCTTCCTTGACAGCTTGTTTTGTATTAAGGACTAACAGAGAAGCAAGTGTGAGACAGTCTTACATTTATTTGAATTGAAGATTTTCTGTGCTTTCTTGACACAAATGATACAAGCTTTTGGTGACAGTAGTCAAACTAGTAGCTCCATCTCCTTTAACACATAACCCAAATCTGTGTTCTCTGGTATAAATTCATGTGTATAGCACTCTTCCAAATGCAGTATGACATGTTTCTTCCAAGGGTACAGATTTGTCACAGAAGGAACAAAAAGACCAGCTTTTTATTTTTCTCTCTTCCTGACAGCCTCTCCCGCTTCCTTTTGCGAGCTCTCTCTCTCATACTGCTTTTGAGACAGGCTTTCATGAGAGAACAGCTGTGTCTTCTTGTGTTGCATATACTCTGACAATCACTGTTCAGAAAAATTTTCAGCCCTTGCACATAGTGCTGGAGCAAACCTGAAAAGTAGCAGTGAAAACCATCTAGTTTCTGCTACCGAGAGCCAAATGGTACAGGGATATAGACTCATGCAAAGTAGGGGTGACTGTAGTCAACTACCTTTTCCCTCCTAAAAAGACAAGCAACCAACCAAAGTCTTTCTGGCAAAAGGAAAAGTGACAGCAATGTATTGGTAGATATGTTACTCTCTCATGCAGTATTTTCCTTGCTGTTTCCTCTGTACTCTCCATCTTGGCATCCAGGTTTAAGAAGGGTGAGTCAGATCTAGTGTTCACTGAGAGGGGGTGTAGGGCTACTGTTTGTTCTGCTAGACAGGACAAACTAATCTGAGAATGCTGGAAGCAAGAAGTGTTTAATTAGACAGGGAGGTGCAGAGGAACACCTTCTGTAGGAGCAGGGAGGGAAGACTGTCCTATCAGTCTTCTTCATATCAGACTTACTTCTAAGTTGAAGCTCAGAAAGTTTATGAATGAGGTTTATCTAACCTAGTGCCTGCGATGCAGCAGGCTCACTGACCAAAGCAGTCTCTTTCAGTTATCTCCTTAATTAATTATAGTAAAATCACAGAATCATTTAGATTAGTTTGTGATATGCTCACTATGAACTCCTTCCTGGTGGGTATCACAGAAAAATTAATATTAAATGATTTGATCCCTAAAATACTTACTCTGGGAGCTCATGTTGTCCTCTAGCAATTCACTTGCAAAGCTTTGGTAAGCCAGAAGGCTTTTCATCTACTTAATCTACTTTGACTGCTTACAACCTGTGCTGATTAAAATGGATAAATTGCTGTGAGATCATCAACACTGATTAAAAATGAAACTGATTATCTTGGAGTAGGCTGTATCCTACCAGTATCCGGGGGAAAGTAAAAGTTTGTTTAGCTTTAGCTTTGATATTCAAAGAGCTTCAGTCCTTCAAAGAGACATTCCTCCTTCTTGGAGGAGGAGCAGGAGGAAATTAACCAGCAGAATGTCAGAAAGAAAGAACACACACACATGGACATTGAAAACCTTCGAAGAACAGTAGATGATACTGAACTGTGAGGTTTTCATATAGCCCTTAGTTTTTAGGGAAGAAATTTCTAATACTTACCTGAATGATGTGTTGTGATTAGTCACATACTTTCTAGGATGATGCACTCTTTAGGCTGCTGTAGCCTCAGTCTTAGATGTTGCCTCTCCATAACTTAACAAGGGACTATTATCCTTTGTCCCTATTTCCTTACTCCTTTTCTTCCTCTCTTGGCCTCTTTCACCCAAGAAAATGTAAGCAAGTGCATTTGCTTCAATTCTTTAAGAAAACTTTAAGACTATTTTGCTGCTACTCTGGAGCATTAGAGATGGAGAAACCCCCAAACGTGCAGAGGAGCACTGGCAAACACACAAGAGTTACTTGAGCATCTGCTTGCATTGACTTGTTTGTCCCCAGACACTAATTACATTGTAATTGATACATGTACACACAATAACTTTTTTATAAGTCTAAGAATTATAGTTATAGCTTCCAGAGTCATGGGATGCACCCATTTATATGTCGAAACACTCCTTTCCTTGTGAGTGTTTTAATTTAGTGGTAACAAATCTGCTCTTGCCACATATGTCTGCACACTGAAACCCAGTCTTATCTCAAATGACATGTTACCTCTTATGATTTCATTTTAGAGATTCTCTTAGGGCTTGAAAATTGATGTCAGCTTAAACAGGAGTGGGATTTGGAGAACAAAAAAAGAGGGACTAGAGTAATCTCTGACCCTGTCGTATGTTGCAGATTACTTTGAATTCCATCAAATGTTTGCATCATCTCTGTAAACTCACTAATGAAGTATCTGCAGAATACAGACTCAAGTAATCTCTCTCAAAGGAGAGTTTTCAGTTTCTGTGTAAGTGAGAGAGAAGGGGAGAAACTTGTAAGCTGAGGAAATATAAATGTAAGGAGATCTAAATAATATATATAGTATGAAAAATAATGTATATAAATAATATCTTTTTCCTCAAAAGCTCTAAATGCAAACTCTTTCTGGACTACAGCAAGTACAAGTATTTTTGGGAAGAGTGGCTAAACTATGTATGAACAAGTAGCTGTACCTATTTTTGAGAAGGTTAAAAATGCAGAAAATATTGTTCTGAAATTATAGATTCTCACAAGAATGATTCAGGAATAAAACACAGTAGAAGTTATTGTAAGCAACATGGTGTAATTTATGTTGGTCTCAGTGAAACAATTTTTGATTATCGTGGCTGTTCATGTTTTTAGCTAGAAGATGGGTATATTAAAAATAGAATGTCTCTGTTCTTTCTAGGAAGAATTAATAATGAATAATTAATTTTGTGTACTGATGAAATGTAAATACTTTAAACAAAAAAAGATTAGGATATAATTGTATCTTATAATATTATAATGTAAGGCAAGTTTTCTTTCCTGAAACATTTTCCTAGATATATTTGTCTGATATAATATCAGACCAGCCTGATATTATACAACCATTTGATGCGCACTTCTTAAATAGCTATTTTCCCTCTTTGCTGTGCATATTCAGCTTTGCACCATTTATCAAGAAATACTTTTTAATCAAGGTAAAAATAAAGTAGCCATCCAACTTGTAAACACACATCCCCAATAATTTTCCTCTGTTTAGTGAAGTTAAGCAGAATCAGAATTGTAGTGGATATTGATCAACTTCTTCCTGCACTAAAACTGCAGTGCTGCCAAATGTGCATTACACAGTCAACAGGGAACATCAAGGGGGAAGATTTGTGCTCCTTGTTCACAAGAGGACTGGGAATTGTCCATTAGGCTCTGGTGCCCTCAGTTGTGGGTGGGAGTGTTCGCAAGAGGACTGGGAATTGTCCTTCAGGCTCTGGGGCCCTCAGTTATGAGCTGTATGGCTAATCCTGTCTTTGGCTGTGCTCCATATCTTTGTAGTTCTCTCACCATCCTCTTAACAGTATACAAAGGTAAAGCTAAGCATGATTTGTATTGGTACCTGCTCACACTGAACTATGAGCAAACTTTCAAAACATTGATTTTGCTGCAAGGATTATACCTTTTCTCACGCCTTTTTTTAAAGGTAACATCTAACATATTTCTCCTGATGTGAATTTTGGGGGGAAAAGCTCCGAAACATTAAACAGAAATGCCATGTTCCTCTTTGAAGGCGTACTTCTTTCTCAAGGACTTAATTTTGCAAGCACATTATGCCCTGTGAGAGGCTATTGATACTTTGTTAGTTACTTCCCTGTTTGCTGGCCTGGGCTAGTGGTGAGGAATATTTTGGGATCCTGCACACCATGGGAAGAACAGTAATTGTTGAACTGCAGTATGATTTGTGTCCACGCTTTTGGGCAATTCAGGCTGCGTGCTTCCCCAGTTTCTACTTGGGCTGAAAGGCTGCTGGTCTGGCTTTGATTGTATATGCAGACAAAAGCAGTCTTCTACAGGGTAGGGTGCATTAGGTGCACACCTGCTCACCTAAGTATAAATAATGAATTCTTGTTTTTATTTTTTTATATAGATTTGTTCGGACGGTGCTGCCATTTTCTCAGGAGTTTCAGCGTGATAAGCAGCCTAATGCACAGCCACAGTATCTCTATGGATCAAAGGTTGGATTTGATTCCCTTTATCTTTATGGTTTGCTAATGTTTAAAGGTATCTTCTTAAATTATAGAAACTATGGTATATGAA
>NW_005055786.1:0-6238 GCF_000277835.1 Geospiza fortis
TTTTTTCAGCAGGTGACCTGTGTTATTTATCAACTGCTGGGACTTGCAGGTAGGGCTACACAGTTACATGTATTTAGGATGCTAGAAAATATGTGGCTTTCCTGTTTCTTTATCCTTCCACAAACAAATACAGGAATAACATGCTCACAATAGAACAAATTTAGCACTGTCTCTTGCCTCCCTTGAACTTTCTTCTAACTTTTGCTTTCAATGTAAGAAATAATTGCTCTGAGCATATAATTTTCAGAGAAATTACAGTACTGTAGCTGAGACTAAAAACTGGGTCACAAAAGGACTAGCATCAAAGGAAGGGGTTTGCGTTCTGTGATGTGCAGTCTTTTACTTCAGCTTCACAAGGAGAATAACCAGCCTGTGGTGTGAGAATCACACCTGTGCTATAATTTTCTACAACTATCTTTGTTGCAGGCTTATCTTCTAGCCAATGTGGGTTGCACCCTGTTTTTCTGTTGCCATAATATGAAGAACATCCTTGTTTTCTAAAAACACTAGTTGAAAGAAAACAAGGAAAAAATAGGAGTTGCTATAAAGGAACAGATGTAACAAAATTACAGGCAAATTACTAGTAATGAATCCCTTAAATATTAGAGTGGCAATTAAAAGTACTTCTGGCCTGTTTTGGGTTTTTTTTGGATCAGTAAGTTTGTTTACACATTTTGTCTCCTGGCCTTGAATATGCTAACAGTGCAGTAATTTAATCCCATTTATTTGGTGTATATATGCAGCATTAAAAAACCCCAGCTATAAAGATTATTGTATTCTTTTTCTTATATAACTGTTTCTCTTCTGAATGCAGAGCCCAATGAGAAGTTTCATAATTTCTACTCATACACAAAATTACTAAATCTCTTATTAGAAATAACAATACAAGGACATTTTTTGGTTTTTAGCAGGTAAATATTCAGAAAATTTGATGTGCTTCTAATACCTTTGTGTGTTAGTATTTTAAAAGAGAACACTGTCAGAATGGCACAATATGCAGGGCATACACCATACTGAGTGTTGCTCCAAAACATTGATTAAAATGGCCATTTTTTATAGAAGAGCTCAAACAAAGCAGAGATTAACATGCTGAGCTCTTTAAAGAGTAAAAACATATTTGATTAAGTTATGTGCTAAAATTGGTAGTTTTTATGGCCACTGGTATTAATTTAGATTCATCTCATGAGTAGCAGAGCATCCCACTGCTTGACAAATGCATGCAACCCACTTTATCAAGTCTTGTGCTTTCTTATCCATGAAAGAGACCACAGTTCTTGCTTGGCATGATCTGAGAAGAGACTGAATTCCCCAGGAAGTTCAGCATTGAGGGCTGAGCACAACTTGGCCTTTACACCAGTATTAATTTACATCTCTGAAATGAAAGTATTACCTTGTCTTCCTCTGAAGTTCCTTAATGTGACTGGAATAGAGCTATTCAGGTGAGAAAAGATGTGAAAGTGCATTTTCTTACTAATTAGGTGTTGCCTTCTTGCTCAGATTACATACTTAAAACACTGCTACATAAGCAGCTTTAACAGCAAATTAATCCTGCAGCCATGAAGCTCACAGTGAATTTGTAGTGTTACAAAAGTTGTACCAGTTCTTTTAGTGGATATTCTTCTTAAATCTATTCATTTTTCTAAAGAAAAAAAATAATGTGAAGAAAGTTTATCTGGGATAACAGCTGCATGACATGGCTAGCAAAAGAAACATGACAAAGGCTAGCAAAAAGATTTTTTCAGTTAAGACTTCACTGCAACTTGTTACAGTGTTTTTCATATGGAAAACATTTGAGGCATTGGAAAAGGCAATCGAGTTTTCCCAATGGCTCAATTGTTAGTAGAAAAATATATCCCCACTTTTGTTGTGAAGGCGTAAGATTCTTTGTGAACACTGTTATTTTTTCTCTATGCTGTCATCTTGTGATCTGCCTACGTATACTTGGGGGGAAAAAAGTGTAGGTTCATGATAACTTGTTATTCAGATTAATCATGTTGTCTTCTGATTTCTATATATGTTATGCAGAGAAGAAGCTAAAGCCTAGAAAACAGCCAGAGGAATTAGGAGTGTGATGTGACCCGTAGGACAATATAGAACTACCAGCAGTTCTTCAATATTAGCATGCTTTTGTATTTTCCTAGTACTGCTCAGCGCAGTGGACCTTGCTTTAAAGCTCATTTGGTAACTTAATAAAAATCCAAAGATTGCAGGTAAAGAAATTAAGAACATTGTATTAATCAGTGAGGTTATTCTTGGAAACAGAACTCTTTGAGTGTCCCTTTGTGCTTTTTGATACAAATGGTAAGCAAGAATATGGAACCAGAGTACTAACACAGAAATTAAATGCAGTTCTCTATATTGCTTTTCTGCAGACAAGGCCAGATTAAAAGGTCTATGCAATCCCTTAGAGCAATATTCCCTTCCATTATGTTGATTCATTGGCCTGTGAGAGGGGATCTTCTGGTAAATAACTTTCTGGCAGCACTGCTGACTTAGGTGGTTACTCTTTAAATTATTGACTGCAGAAATGCTTCACAGAGAGTCCTTCAAGGAGAGAAAAAGAGTGTCTCTGTGAGTGTGGTATCAACCAATTGCCCAAGCAGCACTTCTGGGTGTTCAGCTGCAGTCAGCCCTGGATCAAAGGTCTCAGCTCTCCTCCCTCCTGCCCAAATGTCCCCCAGAGTGGGAAGGCCAAGGAGCCTGGGCATGTGACTGAAATGAACAGCTCTGACCTAGAGCACAGCATCACCAGCAGAGAATTAACGATGACAGAGGGAGCTGGGACTGCTGCTGCGAGTGAGCGGGGCCAGGAACACACAATATGAGCAATGCATGGACCAGCTTTGCAGCCAGAAACACTGCTAGAGCAAAAGTGTCATGCAGGCAGACTGAGATGCCTCTATTTTAAATCTTACAAGTTTATTATATACCATAATATCATGAGCATTTATATAAAAAGTCAGAAGTAGGATTTACAAGACAGTCCCACTATTTATTTTAAAATGTTTCAATTTCAAGACCTTGTTATCATAATGAGCATCATCCCTGTATCAGGGAGAAGTGCCTACAGGGGAAATCTAGCTGCACAAGGGAGCCTCAGAAGTCTGAATTGAAACCAAAATAACCCCAGTCAGTCTATCCCTAAATTCAAGCAAAAATTTTGGACGACTTGATCAGTTTGGCAGTTTTACCAATGCTACTTGGATTTTATAGACAAGTAAAAATAAGCCTTAACTTCAGAATATGGTACTTGAAGACTTCTCAGTAGCACTTCATCTGCTGTTCACAAATTATTTTAGTCCAAGTGAAACCATACAGGAACTGTACTATTACTTAACAACAACAACAAAAAAGCCCTCAACACTTTCTTTGTATTTCTTTTTTCTGAGAAATTATTTTCATTAGAAAACAATGTGTTGTACGTGTTGCCAGAGTGATGCAATATCCTGGGACATCAGTGAGTTTTCATCGTTAATGAAAATGTGAAGTTTATTTCACGGGAAGTCAGGGAAGTCAGCCTTGCACAGCATCCACAGTTAGCTTGGACTGACTGGGGGTTTAATTATCAGTATTGCTCATTCTGTGCTTTTCTGATTGCAGAAGGAGCTGCAATACAGGTGTTGTAGCATAATTTACATTGGAAGGCACCCCATCTGGTTAAACCTTATAGTCAAAGCAGGCCCAAATTAATGATAAATTGAATTAGGTTATGTCATTTAAGGTCTGACATACCTGAACAAATAAAGAGTTTGAGTTTTGTGGTATATTTACTTGCTGAATTTTGGTGTGTGTGCAAGCTCCTGTCTACAGCTGATAATGTCTACTTCTAGGTGTGAGTGGTGAGAATATCTTCAGTGTCAGCTAAAAAGCTGGTCTTTCTTGCAGTGAGTTTAAGCAATTACCAGCTTTAGATCATCAGCAAGAATATAACAAAGATTCAGTAGAGGAGACCGGTTACATTAGCTAAGCTTTAAACACCTCATTTACAAGTCAGCAGGGAGTTTGTTTCTGATCCAAAGCGCAGAAAGAGTCCTGAAAGCTCCGGTTTTACTTTCAGCCTCAGCCGAAGCCAACTGTTTTGTGAAGCTCCTGCAGAGGCCAGGGAGGGGGAGTGCTCCCAGAAACCGTGCTATGTATGACACTTCTGCGGATGCAATATGGATTATTGCCGTAGTTAAGAATTAGAAGATCGTTCATCATTCATTGTGGTTAAAATTGATGACATAGGGGTTTTTTGTTTGGTTTTTTTGTTGTTCGTCTTTTAATGACTGGCAATAATTACTTAAGTTTTGAGTATTTATTAGAGCATCATCCAATTTTATCTTTGTACTGCTTTATATTTTTTTCTCTTGAATTTTACTTTGCTGGCCAAATTTATCTTTGTTTTCCCTCTTTTATTATCCTGCTGTTTTCTCTTATGTTTTTTACTTGCTGGTACTCTCTCTCTGCTTTACAATATGGATAGAACATTGACATTGTTGCTTAATTAATCCAACTTGACTGTTATTCCAATTAATTCCTACATTAGCTCTACTTTTGCTAATTAGATGATTTCTTTTTCTTTCCCTTTTTGGAAAATTTTCAAGGGTAATTAGTGGGAGAGGGAACTGCCTGTTTCTTTCCCTTTGTCATAAACAGTATCTCTGTTTGTCAGGTATGGCAGATGGTGCATTCATTTTGATTTGTTTGTAAACTTCTTCAAATGTACACGTTTAAAATTCTAGCTTCAAAATACCTTTATAAGTATCTTATTATTTCCTCATGAAATAATACACACCTATGTAGTGAGTCAACATCCTTAATGACACCTGAGCCCATTCCAGTATCCTACAGCACCTTGCTCTGACCCAGCTTCTCTGCTCCCTCTCTAGTCAGGGCATCATGGGCTGAACATCTCTAGCACTGCTCACTGCAACAGAGCACTTTAACCACTGACATTTGGGGCATTTTTAACTTTTCCCCATCCCCAACAGTTTTGATCTGCTCCTGTGAGACTTCTTCACATTTTTCTTTCACTGTTGTACCATTCACAATGATCAGATTTCAGCTCTTGACTGACGTTTCCTGCCTGCACAAACATGTGCCT
This sequence comes from Geospiza fortis, assembly GCF_000277835.1. Classification (NCBI taxonomy): domain Eukaryota; kingdom Metazoa; phylum Chordata; class Aves; order Passeriformes; family Thraupidae; genus Geospiza; species Geospiza fortis. The sequence continues at coordinate 5,087 of NW_005055786.1, forward strand.
GTGGGTAGTGTGTACAAAGCTAAAGCTGGAGTGGCTGTGGATCAACAGGTGATCCCCGCAGATTTACCTGCTTGAAAAGGACCCAAGGCAAAAGAGCTTGTGGCCACTCCAGCTTAGTTGTTGCAAGAATTCTGTCTCTGGGAATGCCATTTACTTTCACTACCTAAGTGGAATAAGTCAAGATTTTGCAGACAAATGAGCAACCATAGGGCTCTCATTTTGTTCAAAAAACCCCAACAAACCCACAGAAAACCTCTCACTCTTCTCATAAGACTTTAAGAAGTCCAAGGAGTCCAAGGATGGGGGTGGAGATGGATGTTTTTTGGGAAAAAGCATAAATCATTCTAGTTAATTTTTTGAAAATTAACCCACATTTGGACTCAGTAAAACTTTTCATAATAACCCTTTTGACAAAGAAAACTGAGTTTTGATTAAGGCACAATTTATCTCTGCTCCCAGAAAGTATTTACTAGAAAATCAGAGCAGGAATAACTAGGAAAAAGATGTGGTTTCAATTTTAAGCTGCAAGATGGCTACTGGATGGCTACTTATAAAAAATTATAAATGAAAATTTAAAGTCACTCCCTGTAAAATAAAAATATTCCCAGAGGCAAATGAAAAATATGCTTTGCCATGGACAATTTCAGAGCAAAATTCATGGAGTGCGTTCTCATTTTTTTTCTTAAAAATCTGTTTGTAGAAACCAAATGATTTTTTTTCAGTAAGATACACGACACAGAATTAAAATTTTTCACTGTAGTGACTAGCAGGAAGGTGTACTTCAGTAAGCATAGATTACAGCTTGCTTAAAGGACTGAAAATTAGGTTTTATGCACCCTTCACTTAAGAAAAAGTCTCCAGTGAACTCTTCAGTAACCTCATTTTACTTTTTCAAACACGTAAAATTGAGTTGCAATAAATTGAGTCAACTTGCATTTGGTATAAGAGAGCGTGAGATAAAATTGCAACATGAAAACACTCTTTTAATAGAATCTTTTAGGTTGCAAGGAAGTTCTTGCAATCATTTATTCAAACAACTGTGTTACACTGTGATCAGCTACAGCAGGTTGATCTGAACTCTGTCAGGTTGGGGTTTGAATATCTGTAAGCATGGAGGCTCTACAGTTTCTGGGCAACTTGTTCCAGTGTTTG
>NW_005055787.1:0-5093 GCF_000277835.1 Geospiza fortis
GAAGGAAACCAAACCCCCAGAGAAGAAAAACAAACCTCCAGAAAAGGAAACCAAATCCCCAGAGAGAAGGGAAACCAAAATCCCAGAGATGGAAACCAAAGCTCCAAAGAAGGGAGAAGCAAAAGCCTCAGAGGAGGGTGAAACCAAAGCCCCAGAGAAGGGTGAAACCAAAGCCCTAGAGAAGGGGGGAACCAAAGCCCAAAAGAAGGGGGGAACCAAAGCCCCAAAGAAGGGCGGAACTGAAATCCCGGAGGATGCAGCTGAGATGGAGAACTTGATCCTGAGGTTTCAGACCTATGTGTCATTGCAGCAGAATTTCTCCTACTGGAACACGGTTCAGGTTACCATGCAGTTACCTGTGATCCAAAATGGAAACAAGTTCCAGCATGCAGCTGGAAACAAAGGTCAGAAGACCAGTAAGCCTCAGGAGAAGGTGAAGAAGAAGCCTGAACAAAGAAGTGGAGACCAAAGGAATCTTTAGTCATCTCAGCTGGAGATGCAAAGAAAAGTTGCAGAGGGGGCAGTCGGATGATGATACTCCACAATGACTGGATATCATTTGTGTTGACAGGGAGGTTATCACCTCTTGGAACTCAGTTTCTTCAGGCAGGGAAAACTATTCTTTATTCACTCAACTCAGTTTATACAGTTTCAGACCTTTTGTGCAACTTTAATTAGTTAATAGATTTCTTTCTAATTACTCTATTGGTTAATAAAATATATTTTACTTGTGCATCAAATCTCTCTATTGTATTGTTTACCTGTTCTCTTCACTGATTCTCATGGGACAAATCTGTTGTTGTTGCAGGTGCATTTGTTTTTCACCCTCAGAATAGATTGTTAATGAACTCTCATTCTCAAAATAGCTTCACATGGGAACTTGTAACTGCTTAGCTGCACTCAGAAGAGATGACAGGCCAGCTATTAATATAGTAGAACAAGGCCTGATTTCATAAGGCCTTTCTTTTATCATTATTCTACCTGTCTATGACATCTCCTTCTTTTCATTCATTTAAAAAAGGCTCCTATGTTCTGATATTGAAACAGCTCACTCTTGTGAGGGTATTATCTCATGAAGGTTTTCACTGGTTATCTGTTAGATATGGGATAAGATATATAAAAGACCAATTACAATCAACAAAACGTACCAAATTCTATCAAGTCATTGACACAGGGCTCCGCAGCATGAGAAAAGAAAAGAATAATGTCCAATGTCTCTTAGGGAAATGGAAATAAATAACCATTGTTTTAAAATCCAGTTACTTGAGAAGTATGAGGAAGTCCATTAGCTGGAAATGTTGATCTTTGACATAACTGAATGTTCTCCTGGGTGCTGGAATGGGGAATAACTGAAGAAGGTTCTTAGGAGCACTGTACCATGAGGATGCCATGGGGCTTTTGTTGGCAAATTGCCTCTGTCAGTTTCCAGACACAGCCATGTCGGGGCAGTTCTCCTTTTGTTCCTGCTCTGGCCACAAAGGCTGCAAGGTGATGAGGTGATTTCTGTTTGCAGTGGGCCTCATTTTTCCAGAGCTGATCAGTATCTGATGGAATGGACACGTGACTGCTTTGAACTGCTGATGATAAAACACAGGCATATCTTCTCCTGAAGTTAATGAATCAATCAGGCTTCACTGTGGTACACTCAGTTGGGATCAGTTGTGATGATCTTTTTTCCAAATTTCTAATGTAGCTATTGCATTATTCAAAATGATTAGTCATCCAACTTTCTAATGTACATATTGCATTGTTTGAATGTTCTTAAGGCATTAACTCCTTTTTGTTTTTTAAGAATGAGATGCATATCTTTTGTTATGAGTATGAAGAAACATCATAGTGAAATAATACATGTAGTGGATAAGAAACTTAGAGCAATTAGGAATAATTTGGATACAACAATCAGGAATATTTCAAATAGCAGACAGAGCTAACAACATAGGTGGAATTAGGTAAATAGCAATCTCTGCAATAATGTACCATCATCCCAGAGTCTAAAAACAGCTGACAAACTCCATTCAGTGGGGACTTGGATCATTATTTCCAGATAATAATTCCCAAGCTCCCTTTAAAAATAGTTCAGCTGTCATGTACACAGGGTCAAATTGCAAAGTCAAAGCAACTCAAATCTAGTTTTGATGCAGAAAACATCTGGGTCTGTTGGCAAATTCCTGTCCAGGAAGAACTAAGACCTGGCCACCACCCAAGCTCTAAGTGGGAGAGAATTCCCTAAACATAATTTAAAACAAGGCTCTTGAGAATAGCACTTAGGAGTAAAGGTCTAGGGGTGACAGACTAATGAACCATCCAAGAGCTGTCTCCTCCAGAATTTCGTCAGTATAGAGATGCTTTAAACCCAGCAAACTGTAGGAGTGGTTCTGTAATAATAATTGGGACTGCATCTGATTACTTAGAGTAGATGTCACAATACCATCAGTTTAGAGGAGGCTTCCCACAAAGCTGAGATATCATTTCTTGGAACTGTGAAAAATACTTAAAAATGATGAGACAGCACTGGGTCAAACCATAGAGCCACAGTGCGGAGCCCAGCTAGAGGGGTCGTCTGGTCTGAGAGATACATAAGCAGCTAGAGAACAAAAGGAGGATCCTGAAATGACACGTGTCTTGTAGATAATTACAGCAAAAGATGGTAAAGCATATGAAAAGCTGGCTATAAAAACAGTAATACAAACATTTATGTATTTATGACAGAAAAAATGCAACAAAGGAAAACACTGAACAGCTCACTAGTAAAATTTATGATACCTCAGATGAAATAACACTCAAACCTGATATAAATTAATTTGGACAGCAATAGAGCTTAACAAGAAGAACTTAATAAAACTCCACCCTAAAAGGATTTCAAATTAATAAACATAATTTCATCACCTTAGAACAAAAAGCACACTCAAGAGAACTCAAAATTAATTACTAATAATACCAAGCATAACTGGAACCATAAAAAACTGGAATAAAACATAGTTCAAACTTAGTAATATTGAAACGTAAAAGAAATAAAATCGACCAAAATTAATAAATCTTAGCCTTATTCAATTTAACAGAATGTAACTGAGCATTACAATATTGGGCCTTAATTTAACAGAATTAAAATGAACATCCTTAAAAGTTACAGATATGACACGACGTAACTTAGTCTAAGGTTATTAATACAAAAAGACAACTAAAAGGTGAATAAGCCATAAGTGAAATAACAGCATGATGGTGTACTGGAGGGATTAAAGTTGTAACAAGCATATTAGAATTCTAAGTAAATCAGTTATGAGAAAAACTCATGGGAACTGCAAATTCCATGGAAACAGAAATTCAGTAAGACTTTTTAAAGTGCAGGGTTACTGAAAAATAAATATAATAACGTGCAATTTAGCATATTGCTGAACAACCCAACAGCTTTTTGTGACTGTATCTGGCATCATTTTATATAGCAAATTCGTTAGCATTCTTGTTAAAAATATCAGACCATGTTAAAATTTGATAGGTAATAAGGCGTTGCATTTACTACTTTTCAGTCTCTCCAGTAACTATAAAACTATATCAAAAAATCAGAATTTAGTCAGAAAACAAAATAAACCTGATAAACCCATATAGCAACACATTTTCAAGGCACACAAACACAGTAGGTAAGGCTCCATCAAACTGAAGTAATCAAGCAGCTCTGTGCCAGAGCAGGGGCCTGTGCCGCCCACAGGGCAGAGGGGAAGCATCGCGAGAAGGGAAACTATGGGGAGAAGAGAGGACATTTAAACTACAATGACATAACTACACATCAATAAAGATTCTCTTAATAGTCACACAAGATTCATCCCTTAATTGCGAGAGCCAATCCTCCCATTATCCATGGATCCCAGCAGGGCCCTGTGGCCGTGAATCCAGCCTGCCCTGGGCTGTCCCAGCTCGGCAGCCACAGCCCTCCCGGGGCCGCTGCACCTCTGCTCCCCCAAAACACTCGTGGGGAAAAGAGCAGGGGAAAAGCAGCAACACGAAACAAACTCTAAAACCCGCACACAAAAGATAAACACAGAAAAGGCACAAGCGCATCTTATTTCACCTTCTGCCAACAAAGTCACTGACTGAGAGTTGCATTTCCAAGGCAAAGATCTGCCCTTTAAGAAACTTCAAACACAGAAATACCATTTTTACTAGATGTGTACAAGGCCAGGCCTCATTGGAGGCACAGCTTTTCTCACAACTCTGCATCATCTTTAACTGAAAAAGAATTAAGTAGTGTGGTCATGAGTCTGGCATCTCAGCCAGAAAGGCCAGGTATTAGAGGGAAGAAGTCAGCCTATAAAATCTGATTATTTTTCCTCTTCCATTGGTCTGTCAATAATGTTAATCTGAATGTATCTCTACATGTTAACATGAAGGCGTTTGTATTTACATAAGTAGTAATATATCTATGAAGACTTTTGAATTCTCTTCAAGGACAAGGAAATTTGAACCAATAATCCTTTCCTAACAGAGAGGTCCAGTTTAACTTTTCACTGAAGATGTTAAACCCAAGGGCAGTTCATGTAATGCTGTCTACATGTTGCTGTAGATACGGGCAAGACACCTATTTCTTCATGCACAACAGCCCGTCTTTATTCTTCACAGCTCACATTTATATGGTTTTCTAAAGGCATTGTGTTTCATTTTAATTGGTTAGCAATTTACTGCAACTCAGTTCATTGGTTAGTACTTGCTAAAGTATGTGTTAGTCAAAACCTTTCCTCCCTAACGAGGTTTACATTCTTGTCTCCTGGATAGAAGATGTGGGTAGAAGTCTTTCTTCTCACAGGTGCAAATTCCTTTCTCACAGGAACTTGTCAGGCTAGCTGCTAGCTGTACTTAGCCAAAGCAGCAGGCCTGAGCCATAATTTTACAAGGGTAACAAGGCTCTTATTTTATACGGCTTTACAACATTGTATGTAACAATGTTGTATGCAACGTTGACATATGATTATTTCAATCTTAAAGAATAATCTTAAATTTCTTTCACGTGAATTTTGACCTTTGTAATATTTGTGTATGATAGATTTGGTGTTAAAATCTGTTTTGAATCATCCCTTCATAGAATCATAGAATCATAGAATCAT
>NW_005055787.1:5946-6225 GCF_000277835.1 Geospiza fortis
CCCGGTCACGGCGCCCGGGCCCTCAGCGTCTGTGACGCCGCCGCGGCCTCAGCGCCCGCAGCCGGCTCTGGTGCTCATTCGCACTCGGTGCGTCAGGCGGCGGCACTCGGCCGTTCCCAGGGGAGTTGTTCGCAGAACAGTGCTTTCTGTGAGCGAGAACTCGCAAAGCATTGGTCTTTGTGAGGGACTCCTGAATTTGCAGAACATTGGTTTCTGCCAGGGAGTCCTGAATTTGCAGAACATTGGTTTCTACCAGGGAGTCCTGAATTTCGTTTGAAG
>NW_005055788.1:0-419 GCF_000277835.1 Geospiza fortis
CCCACAAAACCTCGGGGAACCCCAAAAAATCTCCTTAAAAGCCCCAAAACCTCCCGGGAAACCCCAAAAAGTTTTAGGAAATCCCAAAAATCTCGGAATTATTACCATTTAAAAATTCAGGGAAGGGCTTTGCACGCCGAGTTCTCCGGGCCGCCAGGGGGCGCCTCAAGCGCCGGAAGCTCCCTCAGAACCCGCGGCCCCACAAAACCGCGGGGAACCCCAAAAAAAAACCCAAAACCTCCTTAAAATCCCCAAAAATCTCCGTAAAAACCCCAAAACCTCCTGGGAGAGCCCAAAACTTTTTAGGAAATCCCAAAAATGCCGGAATTTTTCTCATTTTAAACCCGCAGGAGGGGCTGCCCGGGCCGAGGCGCCCTCACAAAACCCTCATGAACTCACGGCCCCACAAAACCTCGGGG
>NW_005055788.1:429-1040 GCF_000277835.1 Geospiza fortis
CCCCTAATGAACTCACGGCCCCACAAAACCTCGGGGAACCCAAAACAAACCCCAAAACCTCCTTAAAAACCATAAAAACCTGCTTAAAAACCTCAAAACCTCCCGGGAAACCCAAAAAAGTTTTAGGAAATAGCTAAATTCCCGGAATTTTCCTTCCCTGTTCCCACAGGCAGCGAGTGCGGGAGAAGATTGAGAGGGACAAGGCGGAGCGAGCACAGAGGGTGAGGGGGGTCCCAAAAAACTGGGGGGGATCCCACAGGATTTGGGGATCCCAAAGGATTGCAGGGATCCCAAAGGATTTTGGAGACCCCAAAAAGATTTGAGGGGATTCCAAAGAATTTGGGGGAGGATTCCAAATTATTTTAGGGGGATCCCGAAGGATTTGAGGAGTCCCAAATGACGGGGGGAGATCCCAAAAAATTGGGGGGATTCCAGAGGATTTGGGGGTCCCACAGGATTTTAGGGAGATCCCAAAGGATTTTGGGGGAATTCCAGAGGATTTTGGGATCCCAAAGGATTTGGGGGAGATCGTAAAGGATATGGGGAGTCCCTGAAAACTGGGAAAATTCCAAAATATTTTGGGAGAGAACCCAAAGGATTTTTGGGGGAAA
>NW_005055788.1:5880-6224 GCF_000277835.1 Geospiza fortis
CGACCCCCCCCGCCCTCAGAGACCCCTTCCTTTTTTTAATGCTCTTTTTAACCCCTTCCAATCCCCTTTGAAACCCCTTTGAAACCCGTTTTTATCGTTGTTACAACTTTTTAACCCTTTTGAACGCTGTCCAACCTTTTCTAACCCATTTGAGCTTTTCTTTAATTGCTTTTTAACCCCTCTAACCCCATGTTCCCCCTTCACCTCTCTAACCCTCTTTAGCCCATCTTAAGCCATTTGACCCCCATTTAAACCCATTTTAATCCCATTTTAATCCCATTTCTCCCCGTTTTACCTCATTTTGACCCATTTCATTTCCATTTTTCCCCAATTTAACCCATTTT
>NW_005055789.1:0-1755 GCF_000277835.1 Geospiza fortis
GAGCTGGGAACCCTCATCCTGGAAGCAGGTGCACCTGGCACATTCTAAGTGCTGGAATGTGAGATTCAAGGGTTTCCTGTGGAAATACAATGCCAGGTGCATTCAGAATGCTCAGACCATCACATGGCATCATCCTTTGTGGACCATTATGTTCTCCTGTGTCATTCCTGTGGGTTTGGTTTTGTCCAAGTTGTCAGGAAATGGGCGTCACTCTCATGCTCCTTGCCCACACGCCCAAGGACTGCCATGTGAGGGATCATGATACATCATTTTCTGTTCCTTTTCCCACCTCTCCATGATGGTCACTCACTGTTGCACACAGTTTTGCGTCTGCTGGGAGGGTTGGACCCTGTTGCTACTCAAACTGTGCTCAGAGAAAAATTGTGTTGGCCTCATTTGGCTCATGGTCCTTCTGTGCACTCTCTCTGGGTCCTCTGGTAAATACCAGGAGTGGTCTGGGGCCTGATCCTTGTCCAGGAGACCTGAGTAATTTTCTGCCACATTTGTCCCCAGTATCTCGTCAGCAGAGTTCCCAGAACTGTAAATCTTTTCTGTCTGTTCTGACTCTTTGCTGACTCTCTGGGACCATACAGATCATTGCATTATTCCATGCTGCTGTGTTTGAGCGCATGTGTATCATTCTGTTCTTGGGTGACCCTCCTGAGGACATGTGCAGGTCAAGTGAGCAGGACTGTTCCCTGGAGTGTTCATGATCTCCGAGACAAACATATTTCCTTTGCCATCAGGAATAGGGCTTTGTATGGAATTTACCTCTAAATGGTCATGGCTTCAAGCTTGCATAGAACTAGCACTGAAATCAGCGTCTGCCTTCTCTACTCTCCATTTCTTGATTTATGGAGAGGGAGAAACACCAAAGCAATCTGCCCACTTCTGCAGGTTGTTACTATTCAGTGGATCCCCTTCTTGTGGAATGTTGCTGGTGGCCATGGTGGGACACAGGCTCTTCCTGTCCAGGCAACTGCCAGATGCATTTCTATATGTCAGGAGGATCGTGCTTAGTGACCCGGGCCGAGACCCCCTGCAAATGATTCTTTGACCAAAGGAACTCATTTTGAGGTGTTGCTCTGCTGTGAGATATAGGACAGTTGTATCAATTGCATAGCACAGCTGAGTGCTGCCCCCTCCCCTTTAGAGCTAGTTGAAGGTTAGAATCTTTTCATTTGATTATTTTTCCTCCAGGAATTTATTCCCATAATTTGCTAGGAAACAACAACGACTGGGTACTTAAAAAAGAGAAAAGTAGTTGCCAATCTCAGGGAAGGAGGGCATCTGGCTGCACTTCTCTTATCTGAGGGTTTCTTGGCCAGAGACGCTCAGATATTTGGATGAGGAAAATGGGGTTGGGTGCAGCTCCTGGCTTTCTTTCTCTCTTATCTTTTGGAGGGGAGAGAGACTGCAGAGCTGTGGGGAGAATTCATCACCACTGCGAGGTTCTGTCTCCTGGTGCCATAATTATACTATGTGTGGAGCTCTGCTGGTAAGACCAGGCGTTGCCCTGGGACCTTTTTAATACTCTACCTCAGTAAAAGAGGGACTTTGCAACATACGTTCAGGTGCTCAGACTCCTCCACCCGGCCTTCCTTGAGCTGCTTTGAGCTGGGCTGCTACTGCTGGGCCCCTGCTGCTTTTTTGGCACTGCTCTGGGTTTTGCCACACTGTAGTCCCCTGCTTGCTGAGACATCCTGCCACCCCACTTCAGCCCCAAAGCTTACAATATGTCTCATTCACCATCCC
>NW_005055789.1:2420-6220 GCF_000277835.1 Geospiza fortis
GAGAAGAAAAGGAGATGGCTCACAGAGAGAACCAGGAGCAGCCACTAAGATGGAGCTCCCATGTGGTGTTTTTTGCACTGCTCAGCAGAGGTAGGAAGGACGGCAGGTCCACACTAGACTGCATGGGGGAGAAAAGGAGAAGAGAATAGACCAAGGAAGGGATGGTCCAAAGTTCTAAATACAATTTCTGAAGCACTATATTCTGCCCAAAACCATGTGTTGAAGCCTTGGGAATTCTTGCCGGAAGAGATTGCCAGCAGCTTTAGCAGGGACGGCACCTGCTGCCACCATAGCAGTTGGTGATGCAGGAGATGTCAAAGCCCCCAGAGCTGATGGGCACTCCGCCACAGCTGAGGATGTTGCCAACAGCAGCAGAGGTGGAGGATCCCACGGCGGTGTTCTGTGGGGCACTGCCTGACACAGCACTCATTGCAGCTGCTGGCCAGCGGGCAGGGGCCACAGGGCTGGCAGCAAGGGTCACAGGGCTTGCAGCAGGACATGGCTCGGGGTCACAGGTGCACCTGGCACAGAGGGAAGGGAGAAGCACAAAGTGAGGACACGTGAGAAGCAGCACTGCACCCAAACACCCTGCAGCCAAGGCACCTCCTGGCCCACATTGCAGTGCCCAGCTCAAAGCCCAGGAGACAGCTCAGCCAAGTCCCAGCCTCTCTCTGTCTGCACAAGACCTTCTCTCCCCTGCCCTCTCCCAGCACAAGCAGCTCCCAGCCCTGGGCTCTTGTAGCCCCTCTCAGCTGAGACCTCCAGCCAGGCAAGAGCTGCTCTTGAAGCAGGAGCAGCAGCCGGAGCAGAGGCTTTGCACTCACCTGATTCCTGAGGAGGAGGAGGTGAGAGAAGTGGATGAAGAAGCAGAGACTTGGGCTGCCTTTTATAGCAGTCCTGCCCTGCCTCCTCCCCAGAGACACTTAGTAGAACTAATAATTTTCTGGCCAGGTCATGTCAAATGTGCACCATTCCAGGTAATTGTTTGGGCTGTGTCCTCTTTTCCTGCACTGCTGCCTTTTCATTTCCTGGCTAATTCCTCATGCTTTCCTATATGAATTGCTTCTTCTCTAAGTGGTGGGGTGAGAGGTTCTATGATTTCCAGGGCAGAATGACGTCAGCACAGGCAGAAGACTCTGATCAAGGGCCAGTGGCGTCCCATATAGACAGGTAATGTTGACCTGTGTCATTCCTGTGGGTTTATTTTTGTCCAAATTGTCAGGAAATGAGCATCACTCTTGTGCTTCACTTCCACGTGCCCAAGGACTCCCATATGAGGGGACATACTGTATCTCCACAGCAGAGTTTCTAGCTGGTGATGCTTCTTGGCTTTATATGAGTGTACATATTTTTGTTTGGCTCCATGCAAATGTCTGTAAGCCCTCGTGTGTCTGTCTGAGCTGGGAACCCTCATCCTGGAAGCATGTGCAGGTCATGGCCAGAGGACTCTCCTCTGGTGAGCCCTTGAGCCCCACAGTGCTGCCCCTTGCACTTGTAGAAGAAGCCAATTTACATCTGAATGGTGCAGCCTTTGGCCTTGCAGAGAAGTGTCCAGAGAACTGAAACACAGCCTCTGCCTCCTGCACCCTTCCTTTCTTGCTTTATATTCAGGGAGAAAGGCCAATAAATCTTTCTGGCCTCGGCAGGCTGTCAGCCCTGAATCAATCCTTTCTGGTGCAGTGCTGCTGGTGATCAAGATGGGACACAGCCTCCTCATGTCAGGGTCAGTGCAAGATGCACTTCTACAGCTCAGCAACCTGGTGCTGAGGCAAAGGTTGAGACCTTCCTACAAGTATGTCTTCAACTGAAGGCACCATGTTCCTGTATTGCTCTGCTGTGAGATGTAGGAGTTTCTCTGGAGAAGTCAACAGCTTTGAGTCAAACTCCTTGGGTTTTCTAGCCCAGGTTTTCTATATCCCCCCTCCCAAAAAAACTGAATCTCAGGGCCTAGCAACCTTGCCTTGGGAGCAGGAAAATGTGACTTAGGACAAACTGATGAATTTCTGCTTCATTTTTTTATGCAGGTCTGGCAGTATTGCACAGAAAGAAACTGTTGCATTCCAACTGGAACCCTCCATTCTGCATCCCACTGTGCTGCTTAAGGGTGGTGGAAATAGAAGAACCAGGAACAAAGAAGAGGAAAAGAAAGAAAAAGAGGTGGGGATGGAGTAAAGGCATTTTAGTGCTTTTTTTCCCCTGTCTCTCACAATAGGGTGAATGCTCTCCAAGTCAAGCCTGTTTTTTCCTCTGATGGTGATGGTGAGTAATCCTACTGTTTTTACCTTAACTCACAACCTTTTTCAAGTTACTTTCCCATGACCCATAAAAGATGGAGAGTGAGACAGCAGCTGGGTGCGTCTGAAAGCTAGTTAAGGTCTCTGATGTTTTGTAACAATTATGGTAATGAGAAGTGTCTTTAGTGTTTTTCATTTATACAGCATTTTTCTGATTTCTGTGTGTGCCAGCAGAAGCAAATCTCTTTCTCCCACTGCTCCCCTCAGAGGACAGTGGGCAATGCTGTCATTTGGCTTTTGTGCTTGTGGTGTACCCTTTCTTGCAGGACATGTTTAATGAGGATCCAGACAGGAAAGGACCACACTGTCCCAGTTTAGAGGCAATTTTAGGTGAAAAACACTCTTGAATGAGTGTTTAGTCTAAAAAACTAGTTCCAGCAATCACTTTCCACAAATAAGAAATAAATGCTAGTGAATGAAAGTGAAGAAAACCCCAACCATTTATTGACAGAGTGCCCACACTGCATGGGAAAAGATAAATAAATTTTAGATATTGAACTATCAGACCTTGCTCTCCCCCTTCCTTCCCCTCTCCCCACCAGAAAAAAAAACAACAAAATGCCGGGCAAAGGGAAAAAAAAAAACCACAACAGCCTGCCACATGGTGAGGAGAAAGATGGCACTGGCTCCTGTCTCGGGGGAAAAAAAATCTGAAGTTTCACGCAGCTTCTTGGGAAAACAGATGGGAACCTGGTGAATCCCTGGTTTTGGTCCCCTCTTCACAGCAGATAAAACAGGAAGGGAAAAAACCTTCCTGCCTAAACTAACAAAAAAAACCAAACAACAAGCAGACCAAGCAAAAAAAATCAGACTGCACAGCACTCCTGACACTTGGGGAGTGAGGTTTGAAAAAGCCTGCTGAAGAACTGAATGCTCCTCCCTCCCCTGGCACCAACCTTTGAGATAAAGCAACCATTTCTGGGGCACGAAGCCCATGATAAGGGAATAGACTAATCATGGTAAAACCACCCCAAGACACACACAGAGCCAGAAGCTGGAATGCAGTAGAATTTGAAGACTCTAAAGAAAAAAAATAAATTTTGGAGAGAAGGCAAGAGTGAAAAAACTCAGCATGGACAGCCCAAGGTCAGTCCCCAAAAGAGGCACAAGTGAGGGAAATCTGCCCTAGGCTATTCTAGGATCAAGGATAAAGATCAGGGCTGAAAAAAAGGAGAAAATAAAAAAGGAAAACTTGGGAAAGGAGAAAGAAGTGGAAAGGAATGGGAGGCATGGACCATGTTTTCAGACTGTCTAGGCCGGTTCTTTCTGAAGAGGTTTCCCTTTGAAGGACAGGAGGCACGTGTTTAGCCCTTCTGAAAGCCATGGCCACGATACCATTACTTGGAGTCTGGAATCATCATCTGAGCGCCTTGTCTGGTCTTTCACTGGAGTCTTTAGCAAGATGGGCATCTCCTGCTGCAATCATGGCAGCTGGTGATGCAGGAGATGTCAAATCCCCCTGGGTTGATGGGCACCCTTTCAGAGCTGAGGATGCTGCCAACAGCA
>NW_005055790.1:0-6218 GCF_000277835.1 Geospiza fortis
TGCCTTCTGCTAGGAAACCTGGGAGCACAGAATGTGAACGAATCTGTATTACGAAGTAAGGTTTCTGTCGAATAGAAAGAAGGTAGATTAATTTCTTGAGCAAACTGTATAGAAGGTCACTGGAAACCTCTTTTAGCAGAGACCCTTCAGCTCTCTCCACTACACCTGCAGCATAGAACGAATCCATTACTAAATTAAAAGGAAATGTGAATTTTGAAAAGACTTGCACGACTGCTGTTAACTCTATTATTTGTGAGGAACCGTCTACTTCTTCAATATCTGATTCCCATTCTTTTGTCGCTGGACTTTGCAAAGTAATCACAGATTTTTTTGATTTCCCTGAACCATCTGTAAAAAAATGTGATTGCATCTAGGGGTGCATGACTTCTTTAGGGCTTATGAATTAATTTTAGAGATGATTAAGTAGCTCATGTTTGGGACAACTGACTGATATTTTCCCTGTAAAATTTTCTAGGACAAATTGCATGACCTCTGAATTTTGAATTAAGCATTCCAAATAGATGGATGTGACAGGCAGAAAGATTTCTGCAAAATCCTTTCCTGAAAAGGAAAACATTTGGGATCTAGCCTTTATAATCAATTGTGATATAATTCCAGGGCAAGTTGTTATGGTTTTACCCAGCTGATGAGATAGGCAAACCCATTCTAAGATTATCAGATGGTCCTTCCTCTCTAGATCCCACTGGAATATTAGACTATGAAGCTGTGGACTATCCCCTAAAACTGCAAACAAAAAAGACAAGTTAGCATTACATCAATGAGCCTGACATGATTGGATGGCTCGCATCACTTTATCTAAGGCATTTTGGGCTTCTTTGTGGAATTCTTGTGGTGAATATAAACCTGTGTCTCCCTTCAATAGATCGGACAGAGGGGCTAGGTCCTGGTTCAGAGTCCCTACCAGCTGCTGTACTTCATTCAGTGTTTTTGGATTTCTCCTTAGCTGGAGTGGTTGCGGAGTTACAGTTTTTTCTGTGATCCTGTATCCTAAATATTTCCAGGGAGGGAGTGTCTGTATTTTTTTCCTTCTCTATTGTGAGTCCTGCTTTCTCCACTGCTGAGATGACCTGATCTGTTGTCTCCTGCATTGATGCTTAGTCCTTTGCTGCTACCAAAATATTGTCCATATAATGCAAGATGAGGGAATTTGGGTATTGTGCATGAACTGAGGAAAGTACTTTTGCTACATATCATTAGCATATACTCGGAGAATTTTGCATACCTTGAGGCAGTACGAGCCAATGGTATCTTTTTTAAGGGGCCTGCTGATTTATGGATGGGATGGAAAAGGCCAATCTTGGTGCGTCATCTGGATGCAAACGAATATTGGAAAAACAGTCTTTTAAATCAATAACAGTTAACTTCTAAACCTTTGGAATCATAACAGGATGAGGTAAACCTGGTTGTAAAGAACCCATTTCTTGAATCACTTTGTTAACCTTTCTGAGATCCTGCAATAAACTCCATTTCCCACTGTTTGGCCTTTTAACTATAAAAACTGGAGTGTTCCAGGAGCTGGTAGGAGGAGTTAGGTGACCTTTATTTATCTGTTCCTATACCAATTGCTTTAATGCAGCAAGTTTCTCTTCTGGTAAGGGCCATTGGCTGACCCAGACACGTGTATTGGATGTCCATGTGAGTTTTAGTGTTATGTCCATCAACAGCCCTTGTTAAAAATCAGTTTCTATTCTCAGACCCCATTGAGAGAGAATATCTCTTCCCCAAAGAACTTTATCAGCTCCTACTATGAATGGTTTTGTGGTGGCAACACGACCTTTGGGTCCCTCAAATGTGACTGAGTGCAAGCTACGGAAGCTTTCACAGTGACCACCAATACCTGCCAGTTGATCCAGCGTAGGCACGATGGTCCAGTCCTATGGCCATTTCAATTTCAATATCAGAGTGGTGTCAGCTCCAGTATCTATCAGGCAAACGAGGGTGATGGTTTCCCTGAGATGCTTCAGAACACAGGTGAGTTGAGGCCGCCCGCGGCTGATGTGCCTGGTCCAAGTGATGAGGGATGTGTTGCTCCTTGGCTTTAGGTAGAAAACATGGAGGGTCTGGACATAAAGCTAATACAGTGATTTCCTATGAACAGGTGACAAATAACACAGCTGTAATGATATAGAAACCTTCTCCACAAGATCTGTTCACTCCCACTATTAAGAACTGACATGGTTGTGGTTCAGGGCCCAGCTGTCCTGTGGATATTGTGTGAGCAATGGCATTTTTTAGCATTACTGGCTGGGCTGTAGACAGCTCCAATCTGGTACCTGGGGACATTGTGCTCGATAGTCCTGCAAAGATCTGCTGCAGTTCTGTGCTTCGTGGTTTGTGGTGGTTTCTGGCCTATGGTACAGTGGTTCTTGAGTCTTCGCATGCCACTGAACTGTGCTCGACTGCAAGTTTCCTGGAAGATGGCATTGACAACCCTGTGCTGGGGGAAAGCTATTAGTATTTTGACAAAGACCTCTGTATCCACTGCTTTTTGGAGGTGGCCTCCTTCATAGTTTAGGACATTCCCTCTTAAAATGCCCTTTTTGACCACAGGAATAGCATGTATTCTTTGTAATCTGTTGGTTTTCAATTGCCCCTTTAAATGCTGTTAGAGCCTCTGCTAGGGTTTGTGTTTGAATTTCTACAGCTTTTTCCTGCTGCTTTAGGGTGTTTTCCTGTGCAGTTGTGATCCACAGTAGTCCTGCAAACATCAAACATCTGCTGCAGTTTTGTGCTTCATGGCCTGTGGTTGTCTCTGGCCCGTGGTACAGGAGTTCTTGTGTCCTTGCATGCCACTGAATCGTGCTCGGCTGCAAGTTTCCTGGATGATGGCATGGAAAACTCTGTGCTAGGCGAAAACTGTTAGCATTTTGACAGTGACCTCTGTATCCACTGTTTTTTGGAGGTAGCCTCCTTCATAGTTTAGGACATTCCCTCTTAAAATGCCATTCTTGACCACAGGAATAGCATGTATCCTCTGGAATCTGTTGGTTTTCAATTGCCCCTTTAAATGCTGTTAGAGCCTCTTCTAGGGTGTGTGTTTTAATTTCTACAGCTTTTTCCTGCAGCTAGGGTGTTTTCCTCTGCAGTTGTAATGGCATTAGCTAGCACCTCTGCCTGCATGGCTGCTGTATGTTCAGGGGTACCCAGGCGGTTGCAAGCATCCACTAGCTGTGTTAGGGTGGGCTCAGGGTCTTGTGGCAATGCACGTAATATTTTTTTGCAGCTTGGATTTGCATTAGAAATTGCAAGCCGTTTTAACAACTCTTGT
Source organism: Geospiza fortis (assembly GCF_000277835.1). Taxonomy (NCBI): domain Eukaryota; kingdom Metazoa; phylum Chordata; class Aves; order Passeriformes; family Thraupidae; genus Geospiza; species Geospiza fortis. Next base: position 3,290 of record NW_005055790.1, read on the forward strand.
CTGGCACGATCTATGGGAATTTGCTTATCCAATGCCAATTTTAAGCGGTCCAAAAACTTAATGTATGGCTCATCCATCCCTTGTTCAATTTCTGTGAAGTCTAATTCTGGTTTATTCCCATCAGACACCTGGAGCAGGGCAGTCCTTGCTGCTTCCTTAATATCCTGACTATTGGTCCATTGAGTGTCCTTGCCTGTCTTTGTGGGTCTATGTAGGCTCCTTCCCTAGCAAGCTGATCTAGAGTTATATTTGCCGTGGCTGGAGTTCTTCCATAACCTCTTAAAAGGTCATTTAGTAAACATTTCTATGCCAGCTCCCACAGAGAATGCTCTGTGGGAGACAGCAAAGATGTAAAAAGCTGCCTTAGGTCATGAGGGGTAAATATTTTGGCTGAAAAGGTGGGTTGTAATAGACCTCAGAAATATGCTGATTCCCTCCCATACAACCCCACCGCTTTGCAAATCTCTTTTATTTCTGCAAAGCTTATTTGTTCCCACTGTGGTCTCCTGTGAAAAACGCTATTCACTTGTGTTAAAATTTTAGAAGTTCAATAGTAATGAAAATAATAAGAAGAATTTTAATAAAAATTAGGACAATAAGAATTTGGGCAATCAAAGTTACGACAATAAAAGACAATAAAAGTAAAGAATTACAGACATCCGGGTGCTTTTGCTCTCTGCCACAAAAGCACATTTTGCTAACAAAGGATTAACCCTTAAAAGCAATAGCCTGTTGCATATTCATATATCTCATACATAATTCAAACATTCCTTTCAAACTAAGGGTGTTTCTGCTTAATGTCAACTTCCCCCCTTCATCTTGTAAATCTATCTCTTGGTCCCTCAAAGTCTCGGTTGTCCTGATAAGGAGGCCATAGTTCTTCTCTTGAGATCTTGGTGTCTTGTTTCTGTTATCTCTATGCAATTAATTTCTTGATTATCTTATCCATTCCTTGAACTAGTTGCAAAAAGTATCTTACATAACATAGTTTCTATTTTATTATCATGCTATAACCTAAAAACTATATTTACCACAGTACTTAAAAGAGATTAATACAGCATAACTTTCCTGTGGTATTTCCTGAGACCCCCGTTGAAGGGGGGATGAATCTGACTCCATGTTCTTAGAAGGCTAATTTATTATTTTACAATACTATATTATATTAAAGAATACTATACTAAACTATACTAAAGAATACAGAGAGGATATTTACAGAAGGCTAAAAGATACTAAAGAAAACTCGTGACTCCTTCCAGAGTCCCGACACAGCCTAACTGTGATTGGTCATTAAGTCAAAACAATTCACAGCAGAAACCAATGAAACAACCACCTGCTGGATAAACAACCTCCAAACACATTCCACATGTGAGCACAACACAGGAGAAGCAAATGAGATAATATTGTTTTCCTTTTTCTCTGAAGCTTCTCAGCTTCCCAGGAGAAGAATTCTGGGCAAAGAGATTTTTCAGAAAATATGATGGTGACACTTTCCAACATAACGCATATAGCATTCATTTAAATATTTGCGATGAGCCAATCATATAATATGCATTTTTCACATCCTCCCCCACCTCCGACATTATATCAGACTGGAAACACTGATATTTTAGAGGCAATTTCCCATTCTCCGTCCTGGACTGCATCCCTTCATATTGTCTGTCAGGTATCTGTGCCCCCTAAAATATAAAACTCATCCTCAGATTTTTGGGGGGCTACTGCCCTGGGGGGTGTGGGAATATCTCTTGTTTGAAATTGAAGCTTCTCCTGATTTGGGCGCCGCCATTTTGGATGGGGTCACTTCCGAGAGGTCACATCCACTTCCCACAGTAGGCAGGGTGAGGGCATGCCATCCCAGGGTGTGGGCAGGGAGTAGGGACAGGGAGGCAGACCGGGCTCGGCCCAGAAAAGGGGAGTGTCCCGTGTCTGATGGGCAGGAGCTTAGTGATGATTCGGAAAGGGAATTCTGTGAGTCAGAGGATGGAACGTGCCCACAAAAGGCAAAGCTCGGCAGCTCTGAAACATGGTGGAGGCCACGTGGTCTATTGTCCTCACAGAACATGGATTCAGCTTGGCTTTTTTCAATTGCACTGCCAAAGTTCACCGATTTAGTGAGTCTGAGGTTACTTTTGAGAGGAAACCGAGGGGAATTTGTCAGGTTAGGGGGGTTAGGAGAGATGGGTTGCAGACTGGTCTGGCCAGGGCCAGTCTGTTTCCTTTGCGGCAGAGGGGGAGGAGGGGCAGGACAGGGAGTAGCTGGCCATGCTGCCTTCCACCTGCCCTCCCGGGGTCGGTGTGCTTCAGGGTGAGTTGGGAACAGGGTTGGGGTCTCTGAATCTCTGCCCATCCTCCTTTCTTTCTGCTGCAGCCTGTGGTTGGCTCTCTCTATGTTCTGAGGTGTTTTGTGGCTGTCTCTAGCTTGCTTTTCACTCTCCAGTGTTACAAATTGCAACACTGTCTGAAATATTGGACGTAGGTTTAGGCTGGAATTCATATTCTTTTCCAAACTGTATAATCTGAGTCCCACATTATCCCAGAACTTTAAGGTAAGTGTCTCAGATGCATTTATGGTCAGAAATTCTGTGAAAACCCATCTGATGAGTTTTTTAAGCTGTTTCTTCTCAAATTTTACATCTTGAATTTCTAATTTGGAGTTCAAATAAAAATAAAGATCCTGCTGTTCAACAGATAGCTTGTTCCCCATTTTCTTACTCACCAAAAGATGGTTTTAAGAGCAGCTATGGTCTTTGGTCTGAACTCCCCGGGTCTGGAAACTCAGCAGTATCTCAGCCAATAGCAGCTGTCTTCAAAGAGGTCTTTATGACTTCACAGCGCATTCTCCAGCCCGTCCCAGCTTTCAGCCTCTTTTCACGGGCATGAGGCTTTGATCCGTATGGCCCCCTCCAACGGCCTCAGATCCTCTGTAACCTGG
>NW_005055791.1:0-6215 GCF_000277835.1 Geospiza fortis
CATTTGTTAGAAATTTTCTCATTGCCTATAATCTCCCACTGTGCAACTATAGTCACGCCGTGTTAAACAGAATCATGTTTCACTGTCAGATGCTAGCAAAGCAAACTTTCTTTGCAGTCTGAGCTTAGAGATAGAACTTCTTGCCAGAAATCCACTAGACTCCTCCTGAGTGTGGTAAGATTTCTATCTCAATCAAGTAAGCAGTAGCATTTGCAGACTGTATTCATGCTTTTCTGATTTGAACTTTGATTAGGAGGAAAGAAAAATAAATCTTGTTCCCTGCCTCTGGGTTTTCATGTAGTGCTCAGATAGGAAAGAGACAGCTATTTCAAATAAACTGAAAGAGATTGTGTACATTGTTGTATGTCTTAATGCACTGTCTGTACAATCCAGCATTCAGAGTATAGAAATTACCCTACCCTAGGCTTTAATATGTGCTTATGCAACATATTAAATATCTACATTAGACATGCTGGCTCTCTGTAAGATCATCTGATATATAAATAGTAATAATTTTATTGAAAACATAATATTTTAACCCAGGGATAAATATTTCACAAGGTATGAGGTTGCCTGATACTTCTAGGTTGAATTTATCTTACCAAAGTCTAGACTCTATAGTAGTCTACAAAGAGAACTTCAGCCCCCTGAGGAATGAGGGATCCATTGAAGATAATCATCTGATATAATGGGTGCAGTTCACCCTCTGGAGATAGATCCTGCCTTCTTTCCATGGTGTACAGTGCAGACAGCAATGGTGGGCTTAGACAAGACACTTGACTTTGACATGGCCAGAGTGAGACCAGGTTAACTTCCAAAATACCTTCTGAAGGCAATTAACAAAGGCAATACTTCTAATTTCAGGAATTTCTCTCTTAAAGAGTCTTTTGTTTGCTTTTTTTTCCCCCAGGCACCTGGAAATCTGCACCTAGATTCATAGTTGTTGCTGCTTCCTCTATCTCAAACCTCATAACAATAGTTATTTGTGAAGGCAGGATGTGATTTTTGTATGATTTACTCTCCTAGTGGCTGTGATCTCTTGTGAAAAGTTTGATTAAATCTTTCCTTGTGTTACCCACAGGAAATCTGTAGTGCATTCAGAATTTTTTACAGAATAGAACATGTGCTGATAATCAGGAATGTCCTGTAGTAAGGAGGAGTACGTTTTGAGATGTTATCTCTTATACTGTCATACTGAAGCTAAGCTGTGGTATTCTGAGCAAGAACAAAATGAATTCTGGAAGCTAGAACTGAATTTGATGACAAATTCAAGTTTGATTGACAAAGCACAACTCAGTGGAACTTTAGGGTTAAGTAATTAAACACAGAAAAGCTGTGTACAAGAAATAAAGTTATCATGCTGACATGACATCCTCCATCTGCATAATCTTTGGATTTTTAAAATATGTCATCTTTGCATTGCATTAGTGTTTGCCATTACATTTTACTGTTTCAGCTTCACTATGTTTTGAAGGTTTATAAAGTTTTTTATAAGTTATAGGTATTTAGGCCAGAAGTTATATAAGTTTTATGCTTCAATAATATTGTCAAATAACTTGCAGACTATCTTCAGAAAATGACAACACTGAAACAATCTTTCCTTATCGTTGTTACCTCTGCACTTCAAGCAGTGTTTCATGCTGTCACTTAGAAATGATTCAGGATACCTGAATTTTGGCTTCAGATCATCTTTTCCTAAAGTCATGAACCTAGACTGCTTGGGTAATTGAATTTTCTTTGTTAGGTCAGAACTAGAGGACATAAGTCATAAATCAGTCAAGCAATATAATTTATCAGATGTCACAGCTACTTCTCTTTTACTTAAGGCTGTATTACTTAGCTACAGGCTAGACTAGGGAATTATTATTAAGCTGTGTGCTTTAATAGAGCCTCACTTTTAAGGCAAATTAATTGAACTTGGCTGAGAGAGTTGCAGTTTTCAAGCACAATCAGGCCAACCAAAGTCTCATTACAAGCTTTGGCAAAGGCAGATTTTTTCTCCTGTGCTAGTCAGGGCAGGTGACTTTCATGTTAACATGTCTTCAGACAGAATTAATTTCTTGTGTATTTATGAAGCTATTTCAATTCAACCAAAAAGTTTTAAAAATGTACTTATAAATAATCAAATCACCTTGGTTTATATCAGAATTATGTAAATTAGTTAGGCAATTGTTTTCAGTTATATTTGCATTATGGAATAAGTAAATCATCAGCAGGACAGTACTAATTTCTCTGTAATTTTACTGATATTGAACAAAGCAGAAGTGCTTAAAGTTAGAGAAAAGTCTTTTGTTTAGATGTCAGTTCATATCTTCTGTCTTCCATATCTTAGAAGTTGATGGTTATTTTGTCCACAAAGTCACTGTGATGGCTTTTACTGAAGTTTTTTCAGTACTTACTGTTACTTGTGGAACTTTTCACCTTAGAAAAGCACAGCTTCTTTTTAAAATTGTACTGGGATCAAGTAGTTAAATCCCCTTTTCTAGCCACAGTGTCAGGAGTTTGTTACTGGAGTATGACTTCTGAACAACTGAAAATGAGCTTCTTGGTAAGCTGTAAGCAGAATTTGTGCTTCTAGTTGTTCACAGGACTCTAATTCAGTCGTAGGCTTCCTGAGAACAATTTAGTTTAAAACATTTGAATGATGAACCTGTCATAAAGGTTGGATCAGAATTTGACTTACAGATGTTCTGTCTGTCTTGGGAAAGCTATTAATTTTGTTATTGATGATGCTATGACTGATCATTCTCTTTGCAGATTTTACAAGTATTTCTGTAGATGGGCTTAGTTAAGTTGGGGCTAAGATTTTATTTGGCAACTAGACTTTTGCTGCTACCATGCCAAGGGCATTGGCCATTGCATCCTGGTTTGGCTATATATATTTATCTTGGGAGCAGTAAGCTGAGAAAAGCAGCTTAGTGTTGGATTTTGTTGGGTGGCACAATCTGATTCCTGTCTCTGGAGTTGGATGTAGAGCAATCTGAAAGTGGCCCAAACTGCAAACAGAAGCAGCAAGCAAGAAAACCACAGTTTAATGAGACAATTTGGAGTTTTCAGTTTTGTGTCACTTGCTCTGAAAGATTAAAATGCTTTTCTATTTATGCCTTCTCCTGTTGAATTTGATGTAAACTGTGATATGGCTAGGACTTGGTGCTGTATATATACTTACTTTCTGAAGAATTTTTGCTTCAAAAAATTCAGCAATGTAATCTTTTAATTAATTTTATATTGTCCCCCATCCCCTCCACTACCTCAGTTAATAAACAGGACTTCTCAGCTGAAGTACTCAGGAACTGGATCCAGAGCCCCAGATGGGCTTTCTACCAGTGCTGAGTGGAGGGGAAGGATCCTTCCTTGACCTACTGGAAAAACTCTTCCCAGTGCAGCCCAAGCTCCTTCTTTCCCCCATTGCTGGCTCACATTCATCTTTCTGTCCTCCAGAACCCCAAGATCCTTCTCTGCAGAGCGTGAGGTGGTTGGCCGGAAAGTATTGTTGCATGGGGTCGTTCCTGTGTAGATTCAAGACTTTGCATTTTCCCCAGCTGAACTTCATAAAGTTTCTCTCTGCCTTGTCAAAGTGTGACACAACCCTTTGGTGTATCAGCCAGTCTTCACAGTCAAGGCAAAATTGTCCAGGTCATTAATGATGGTGTTAAACAGGATCGAACCTTGTGACGTTCCTGGCCTCTTAATGGCTGATCACTGTCCTCTGGGCCTGGCTGCACAGCCAGTTTTCAACACATTGCACTGTCCACTTATCTAGCTCATACTTTGTTGACTTGTCTGCAGGAAGTTATGGGAGTCAGTTTTAAAACCAATACTAAAGTTGAGATAAGTAATATGCACTGTTCTCCCCTCATCTGTGCACCTTGTCCCCTCATTGTAAAAGCCTATAATGTTTAAGGAATATATAGAACAGTATTTCCAGTATGCAAATTGATCTTGTCACTTTTCATGCTGTTAATGGCATAATGTTAATTTTTTATTGTATAGTTTCTGTCTGAAGAGAAAATTCTAAAAGCCCCTTTACAAACACTTTATTAACTACAGTAAAACTGTGAAAAGACTGGTCCTTATAATAAATTTTTTAATGTTTTGAAAAGAAGAAAACTCAGGGGAACACTTGCTACAGATAAAACTCCACACTGAGAAGATTCTTTTTGGAATATTTTTCTGTTTCAGATCTAAACTACCTTAGAGCTTTCCCTTAGAAGATTCCACTCCCCAGTCCCCAATTTAAATCACAAGAGGTCTAATACCATAATGTCAGATAAGGTCACACGTTTTTCTTAGGAATGAAAAAGCTACACATATCCTGCAAAAATACCTTCAAAATATCCTACTATTCTTATGAAGCATGTTATGAGTTGACCAGCACAAAGTGATACACCCTGCAGTGATTTGTGAATGGAATGACTGGCAGTCTGGTCTTATTAATACTTTTTTCACTGTTTGCATTGCTCTTAATTTAATAACTTAACACCCCCGCCCCCTTGATTTAGAATTCTGGTATTAAATATATTATTATTTTGTTTTCAGAGCTCGCTGTGTACATAAGCTGAGAATTTCCATGATCAGAGTGATACAAAATTGCATAAAAAGGGTCTCACAGAGCAGGAAAGTGGACCTGTATTCATAATTCACATTCTGTTTCTCTGCACTTGCTCCCCTTTTTGCATTTGAATATATGTCATGTTTTTTGAAATGCTGCTTTTAATATCTGTGTAATAGAATCTGGCTTAGCAGGAGAGAAATAGTTACCCTCTATAATTCCTGAAAGGTTTTATCCATTTTTAGTCATTTTTATACTGCAGTTCTGCTGTTTTCTTATTCATTTCAGCACTTTCTTATTACCAGTATTTCTATGTCAATGCATCATCATTCCAATATTGCACTTTATCAAGCGTTGAATAAAAACATGCAAACCCTCATCTACTTTGGGATGATTGTGAACATATTTCTTGGGGAAGAAGTTAAGCAGTGTTACTAATGCCATAAGAATGGATAGAAATAGAGTGGACACTGCAAATAAGAGGCTCCTCCATCATGGTTATGCAGAAGGCTGATTCTGTTCAGTGCAGGACTGCTGTTGGGCAGACTCCTCACGGTATTATTTCTGTCTGTTTTCATGGCATCCTTCTGTAAATCTTCTGATTCTTCATCTCCGTTTCATACTTCCACAGTGCCTATGCCTGTGGGCAGGGCACAAAACAATTCCTTAAGAATAGACATTTGTGCTGCAGTTAGAGCTGCCAACAATCCCCCTACCTTTCTCCGCTGTTGATGCAATTCATCTGTACTTATGTTGTCAATACTGAAGCTCTAGCATAGAGAGTCAGCCACATCCTCTGCTGGCTGAAGTACCATTCACAGGACCTTCTCTCATCACAGCTACTTTAGTAAGTACTTGTAATAAAAGCTGCAATTATTGGTCCATCAATCTTAGAGTTTCCACTGGGAAAGGTGAACTGCTTTGGCAACAGTAGGAAATCCCAGTAGCATTGGTGGAGATGCTTAGTAATGATGCTTAGAGGTAAAGCTACAACTCAAGAGTGATTTCAGTGTTGTGCTTAGTACAGTTGAGGGAGTCTTTTCACCTGCAGGAACAAGCCCCAGTGTGACAGAGATGCTCAAATGAACTGCAGATTATTAGAACTTCACCCAGGGCTATATCCAGGTCTATTGGTTGGATGCTGTGCATAAGATTTGTGTGTCCCCTCTCACTGATAAATAGCAGACGTCATCCATTGCTGTTTAATCTAATGCCTTTTCTCTGTACTAAACTTACTTAGAAAATATGTTTTCCACTTGATGAAAAATGATTATTTTAAAAAGGAATTTTCATAGCTGATTCCGTAGCTGATTTCCATAGCTTATATGTGGCTTAGAACACTTCAACTCAGTGGAAAATAAACTGTATTTTAAATTGGCAAAACATTGCTTTTCACAAAAGGGTAGTTTTGCTAGACTTTGTGGAATTTTTAGTGGACACTATATGAAGTCTGAATATGGCTAGGATAAGCACAGTGCATGGGATTCCCATGAGCACAGCCAACAGCAGTGAAGGCTGGGTGAATTAAGTAAGCAGAGCCCTGCAGGAGGACCAGAGGAGCTGGCTTGATGAGTGGTCACAGGAAGCTCAATCCTGTCTCCTTTGTCACCTTCTTCCTGTGAAACTGAGGCAATTATATCTATGTAATATATTTGGAGATTTT
>NW_005055792.1:0-498 GCF_000277835.1 Geospiza fortis
CTCCCCCAGCACGGCCAGCAGCAGGTGCGACTTCACCAGGTCCTGGGGGGGCATCGTCAAGGACCCCCAAAGCCCCCCAATTCCTCCCTTCCAGGACCTCAAACCCGTCACACCTCCCCTCCAGGGCCTGGAATCCCCCAACTCGTCCCTTCCAGGACCCTGTGCCTCGTCGAGTCCCCTCACACCCCCTCTCAGGACTCCAATCCCCCCGATTCCTTCCTTCCAGGACCCCAAACCCCGATTCCTCCCTTCCAGGACCCCAATCCCCTGACTCTTCCCTTCCAGGACCCTCCCCGCCATTCCCCCCTCCAGCCTCACCATGGCTCTCTCGATCTTGTTGTCGATGGCGGTGACGCCGGTGCCGGCGCTGGGGACGAGGCCAGGGGGGTCAGACAGACGGACAGAGGGACAAACGGACACGGTGGGTGGGGGAAGGGCACAGCTCACACCCCCCGCTCGTTTTTCCTTCCTCTTTTTTTTTCAGGTGGGGGAGGGGAA
>NW_005055792.1:5764-6215 GCF_000277835.1 Geospiza fortis
GAATGGGACACCCCAAAAATAGGGACTGGAACCCCTTAAAAATGGAACTGAGACACCCCCAAAAGTGGGACTGGGACTGCCCCAAAAATTGGACTGAATGCCCCCAAAAAATGGGACTGAAACCCCCCCAAAATGGGAATGGGACTGAGACACCCCCCCCAAAAAAGGGGACTGGGACCCGCCCTGCAGCCCCTCACAAGGTGCTCAGGGGGATTTGGGAGAAAATGACCCCAAATGAGGTAAAAGTAGTGAATTTATGGGGAAATGACCTGAAAGGGAGAGGAATCATAGTGAGTTTGTAGGGAATCAACTGAAAGGAGGGAGGGAGGGCGTAAATAATAGTGATTTTGTGGGGAAATGACTCTGAGACTCTCCAGGCCGCCTCGTGTTGGGGAGAGAGGAGCAATAACAGAGATTTCGGGGGAAAATTACTCAAAAGAGAAATTTTATT
>NW_005055793.1:0-1034 GCF_000277835.1 Geospiza fortis
AATACGCGAAAATTTGGCGAAAATCCGCGGAAATTTGGGGAAAATTCAGTGGAAATTTTTCAAGAAAACTTTGGTGGGGATCCCATGAGAATCGGTGAAAATTCCACGAAAATACGGGAAAATTTGGCCAAAATACGCGAAAATTGCACCACGATACGCGAAAATTTGGCGAAATTGTGTTAAAGTTCAGCAGACGTTCTACGGAAATTTTCAAGAAAATTTTGGTGGGGATCCCATGAAAATCGCTGAAAATTTGGCCAAAATACGTGAAAGTTCCACCGAAATACGCGAAAATTTGGCGAAAATCCGTGGAAATTTGGTGAAAATTCGGCCAAATTTCCGTGACCGTTCTGTGAAAATTCTCGTGCAAATTTCGCGAAAATTGTAGCGGAAATTTGGGTGGAAATTCTGCAAAAAAATTCCGTGGACATTCAGCGAAGATTTCAAGGAAATTTTGGAAAATTCCAGGAGAATTCCGCCAAATTCCGTGAAAATTCCGGGCGAAAATTTGGCGAAATTTCCTTGAGAGTTTTCGGGAAAATTGTCGGGAAAATTTTTGGGAAATTTTTGGCGCTTTTGGGGTTCTGGTCCCAGTACGGACCAGTATGGACCAGTATGGACCAGTATGGACCAGTACGGACCAGTATGGACCAGTACGGACCAGTATGGACCAGTATGGACCAGTATGGACCAGTATGGACCAGTACAGACCAGTACGGACCAGTACGGACCAGTATGGACCAGTATGGACCAGTATGGACCAGTATGGACCAGTACAGACCAGTACGGACCAGTACGGACCAGTATGGACCAGTATGGACCGGTATGGACCAGTACGGACCAGTATGGACCAGTACGGACCAGTATGGACCAGTATGGACCAGTACGGACCAGTATGGACCAGTATGGACCAGTACGGACCAGTATGGACCAGTATGGACCAGTATGGACCAGTATGGACCAGTATGGACCAGTATGGACCAGTATGGACCAGTATGGACCAGTATGGACCAGTATGGACCAGTACGGACCAG
>NW_005055793.1:1930-3802 GCF_000277835.1 Geospiza fortis
ACCAGTATAAACCAGTATAAACCAGTATAAACCAGTAAAAACCAGTATGGACAAGTCCAAACCAGTATAAACCAGTCCAAACCAGTATAAACCAGTATAAACCAGTATAAACCAGTATAAACCAGTACAGACCAGTCCAAACCAGTACAGACCAGTATAAACCAGTACGGACCAGTATGGACCAGTATAAACCAGTATGGACCAGTCAGGACCAATTAACAACCAATTAAACCCCAATTAAACCCCAATTAAACCCTAATTAAACCCTAATTAAACCCTAATTAAACCCTAATTAAACCCTAATTAAACCCTAATTAAACCCTAATTAAACCCTAATTAAACCCTAATTAAACCCTAATTAAACCCTAATTAAACCCTAATTAAACCCTAATTAAACCCTAATTAAACCCTAATTAAACCCTAATTAAACCCTAATTAAACCCTAATTAAACCCTAATTAAACCCTAATTAAACCCTAATTAAACCCTAATTAAACCCTAATTAAACCCTAATTAAACCCCAATTAAACCCTAATTAAACCCTAATTAAACCCTAATTAAACCCCAATTAAACCCTAATTAAACCCCAATTAAACCCCAATTAAACCCCAATTAAACCCGAATTAAACCCTAATTAACGCCATTAACAATCGGAGCAATCCCATTAAAATCCAATCAACGCGAGGACAAAGCTCATTAAATTAATTAAAGCTGAAATTAATTAATTAAAACGGGAATCCGTTAATTCCCTCAGAAAAGCAATTAAGGCCAATTAAGAAGAAATTAATGACCTTAATAGGCAATTAAAATTAATGGGTTCCCTTAAAACCAATGAGAACCAATTAAAGGTGAATTAATTGGAATAAAAGCCAATTAAAACTAATTAAAACTCAATTGAAGCCAAATTAAAGCCGATTAAAACTTAATTAATTCCCTTAAAAACCAATTCAAACCGAATTAATTCTAATAAAAGCTAATTAAAACCTAATTAAAACTCATTTGAAGCCAAATTAAAGCCGATTAAATCTAATTAAAGTCAATTAAAACTAATTACAGTCAATTAAAACCTAATTAATTCCAATAAAAGCCAATTAAAACCAATTAAACCAATTAAAAGCAATTAATTCCCTTAAATCGAATTAAAACCGATTAACCAAATTAAACTCAATTAAAACCAATTAAAACCCAATTAAAACCAATTAAACTGAATTAAAAAGAATTAAAAACCGATTAAATCCAATTAAAACCTAATTAAATTAATTAAAAACCAATAAAAACCAATAAAACCCAATTAAAATCAATTAAAACCAATTAAACCAATCAAAGCCAATTAAAATAGATTAAATCCAATTAAAACCCAATTAAAACCAATTAAACAAAATTAAAATGAATTAAAAACCGATTAAATCCAATTAAAATTAATTAAAAAGCAATAAAAACCAATAAAACCCAATTAAACTCCATTAAAACCAATTAAAACCAATTAAAAATTAAAACCAATTAAAATAGATTAAATCCAATTAAAACCAGTTAAAATTAACGAAAATCCAATTAAAACCAACTAAAATTAATTAAACTGAATTAAATCCGATAATAATTAATTTTAAACCAAATTAAATTAATTAAACCGAATAAAAATAAATTAAGTTGATTAAAATGAAATTAAATGAAACTAAATTAAGATTAAATTTAATTCAATTAAACTTAGTTAAATTAAATTAAATTAAATTAAATTAAATTAAATTAAATTAAATTAAATTAAATTAAATTAAATTAAATTAAATTAAATTAAATTAAATTAAATTAAATTAAATTAAATTAAATTAAATTAAATTAAATTAAATTAAATTAAATTAAATTAAATTAAATTAAA
>NW_005055793.1:4089-6209 GCF_000277835.1 Geospiza fortis
AAAAAATCGAATTTTTCTGTCCAATTTTGCCCCTGAAATTCTCATTTTTCGCCCCAAATTTTCGCCCGAAAATTCAATTTTTTTCTGCGGAAAAAACCCCAAATTTTAACCCCGAAATTCGCATTTTTAACCCCAAAATTTCGCTCAAAAATTCAATTTTTTTTTCTCTACAAAACCCGAAAATTTTCAATTTTTTAACCCGAATTTTCCCCCCAAAAATCGCGATTTTTACCCCCAAAAAATCAAAATTTTCCGTCCCAAACTCCTCATTTTTAACTCAAACTTTGCCACTAAAAATCAAAATTTTCTGCTTAAAAAATCTCGGTTTTTACCCCAAATTTCCCCTCTAAAATGCAAATTATTTTCCACTTTATTTTCCGCTAAAACCCCGAATTTTCGCCCAAAAAAATCTCATTTTTTTTTCCCCTAAAACCTTGAATTTTTCTCCCCGAAAATTCAAATTTTTCCCCCAAAGATCCTCAATTTTTACCCCCAAAAAATTCAAATTTCCCCCTCAAAAAATTCAAATTTTTCCGCCCGAAAAATTCAATTTTTTACCCCAAACTTCCAAAAAAAATTCAATTTTCTTTCCTCTTAACATTCGAAGTTTTGACCCGATAATTCAAATTTTTACCCCAAATTTTCTCCTAAAAATTCCATTTTTTTCCCCCTAAAAACCCCGAATTTTTCTACCCAAAATTTCACATTTTTACCCCAAATTTTCCCTTAAAAATTCCGATTTTTTTCCCCCAAAATTTCCTCCAAAAATTCAAAATTTTCCACCCCGAAAATTCCAATTTTTCCTCTAAAAATTCCGATTTTTTCCCCCAAAATTTCCTCCAAAAGTTCAAAATTTTCCACCACGAAAATTCCAATTTTTCCTCTAAAAATTCCGATTTTTGTCTCGTTTTTTTCACCAAAATTCCCCCAAAAATTCAAATTTTTCCCCCAAAAATTCAAATTTTTTCCCCCAAAAATTCAAATTTTTTCCCCCAGGTGTTGTTTTGACCAAAAAAGGGGAAATTCCCCCCAAAAACCCCAAATTTCCCCTTTTTTTGTTGTTTTCGAAACTTTTTTGGGGCCAAATTTCCCCTTTTTGGGGCCTTTTGGGTTTCGGTTCCTTTTTTTGAATTTTGGGGGCAAAAAAGGAAAAAAAATTCAATTTTTTAATAGGGTTTTAATTGGCTTTTAATTTATTTTAATTGGATTTAAAATTCATTTTTAACCGACTTTAAATTGCTTTTTAATTCGATTTTTAATCAAATTTTAATTGATTTTTCATCGATTTTTATTCGATTTTAAATCAAATTTTAATGAATTTTTAATCAAACTTCAATCAAAATTTTAAGCGATTTTTAATCAAATTTTAGCTGAATTTTTAATTGGTTTTTAATCAAATTTTGGTCGATTTTAAATCAAATTTTAATCGATTTTTCATTGGTTTTGATCCACTTTAATTGGATTTTTAAATTGATTTTTTAATTGACTTTTAATCGATTTTTAATTTATTTTAATCCGATTTTTTAATCTCTTTAAATTTACGGAAAAATCTCAATTTTTAACCCAAATCGACCCCAAAATTCGCATTTTAACCCCAAAAAAATCAACTTAAACCCCCGATTTTCACCAAAAAAATCCGATTTTTACCCAGAAAAATTTTTGTCCCTAAAACCCCAAATTTTCACCCAAAATTTCCCAATTTTTGGACATAAATCGCCCAAATTTTTATCTCTAAAAATCCAAATTTTTGTCCTTAAAAATCCCAATTTTCCCCCCAAAAAATCCAAAATTTTTCCCAAAAAATTCGAATTTTTTTCTTCTTAAAATTTCCAATTTTTATCCCAAAAAATCCAAATTTTTGGACTTAAAAATCCAAATTTTTAACTGAAAAAAATTCGAATTTTCCCGACCAAAAATTGCAAATTTTCCCCCCAAAAAATCCGAATTTTTTTCCCCAAAAAATCCAAATTTTCTATAATAAAAAAATCTGAATTTTTTCCCCTAAAAATTCCACATTTTCACCCCAAAATTCCAAATTTTTTATCCTTAATAATCCGAATTTTTATCCCTAACAAATCCGAATTTTAGGAGTTAAAAATTCCAATTTTTTACCCCAAAAA
>NW_005055794.1:0-524 GCF_000277835.1 Geospiza fortis
GAGTTGCCCTACCACTCATGGATGGCACACTTGTAGTAGCTAGTATTTTATTTGCACGCATTTCTGATGCTGGTTGTTAACTGTTGTGCAGAAATATCTGTAAACTATTTTCACAGGAGGACACTCCTGAATTGCTTCACTTGTCTCCGAACCAGAGAACTAAGCTGGCACTCCATTTCTGAGATCTTGCTGTGCTAGCCCCCAAAGCCATTTCCTTGAAATGCATTTTACTTTAAACCAAAGCACTTCATTACTTCAGGGTGTAATATGTTGTTCTTAATGTTCAGGGAATTGTTTTATAACTATAAGAACATATTCCAGTAAGCAGGTATAACATCTGTCTTAAGTAGTATACTGTCACAGACATCTTTTATGAAAAATCCTTTCTTTAGGATTTTTCCTCCTGAGAAGCTGAGAAGGCTCAGGAACAAAATGTAAAAAATGGTTATCTGCTGCTGTGGAATGCAACAGGTAGATCTGTGATTGGTCTCATGCGGTTGTTTCTAATTAATGGCCAATCACAG
>NW_005055794.1:722-6208 GCF_000277835.1 Geospiza fortis
AACAGGTGCATCTGTGATTGATCTCATGTGGTTGTTTCTAATCAATGGCCAATCACAGTCAGCTGGCTTGGACACAGAGCCCCGAGCCACAAACCTTTGTTATCATTCTTTGTTTTTCTATTCTTAGCTAGCCTTCTGATAAAATCTTTTCTTCTATTCTTTTAGTATAGTTTTAATGTAATATATATCATAAAATAATAAATCAAGCCTACTGAAACATAGAGTCAGATCCTTGTCTCTTCCCTCATCCTAAGACCCCTGTGAACACAGTCACAGTATACATCACTTGGCTTTGGTTCATGGATCATAACATCTGCAAGGAATGTCATTTACAATCAATATATGGGCTGAGGTAACGGGCCACAGGTTTAGGAAACTTTCTCAAATTAATTTTGCTTTAAAATTTATCGTTTCAAGTGTGTCTTTATTAAAGCAATCAACTATTTATTGCCTGTACCACAATGAAGAACAATCAACAGTGGCTGAGCATCTCACAATTCCAAGAAGAAGAAGAATGGTCTGAGCACCCAGTGTAGCACAGGGAGTCTGTCATCAAGCCAGAGTCCTCCAGGCATCTTCTCAGCCTGGAGAATAGCAGACTCTGGGCAAATGTTATAGTAGCCCTCCAGTATCTGAACGCAGCCTACCAGAAGGAGGGAGATGAGCTACACAAGGGCATGTAGTGATAGGAAAAGTGCTGATGGCTTTAAAACCTGAAGAGTATATGTTTCATTTGGATATTGGGAAGAAATTCCTTGCCAGGAGGGTTGTGAGACACAGGAACATGATGTGGGTGAGCCATTCCTGGAAGTGTTCAAGGCCAGGTTTAATGGGTCTTTGAGCTTAACACGGTCTGGTGGAAGGTGACCCTGCTAATGATATGGGGGGTGAATTTAGGTGAACTTTAAGGTGCCTTCCAACCCAAACCATCTGATTATTCTATGATAATAGTCATACTGTGCAGTAGCTTTAAGTAGTTTAAGATAGAAATAACAGACTACTGATTCTGAGAAATTGCCATCCAATTAGTTTAACTGTTTTGGTCTCACATATATGTTCAATTTAGCATTAATATACAATAATAACAGTCCTGGCACTTAAATATCATACACACAAATGTTTTATAATTTTTAAGATTTCTGACATTTGGGAATTTCTTTCTTTCTTTCTTTCTTTCTTTCTTTCTTTCTTTCTTTCTTTCTTTCTTTCTTTCTTTCTTTCTTTCTTTCTTTCTTTCTTTCTTTCTTTCTTTCTTTCTTTCTTTCTTTCTTTCTTTCTTTCTTTCTTTCTTTCTTTCTTTCTTTCTTTCTTTCTTTCTTTCTTTCTTTCTTTCTTTCTTTCTTTCTTTCTTTCTTTCTTTCTTTCTTTCTTTCTCTCTTTCTTTCTCACACAAACACAGAAGAATTTTTCAACTGACTAGAAAATCTTTAAAAGCAAATTAACCTTTGGGAAAAAAAATAAAGATCAGGAAATTATATGCATCCACACTTACTATATGTTGGTTACTAAATATTGGATCAGTTTTGTGGGTGAGTACACTTCCCATTCACACACACAGATACACCTCTTCCCCCTGCAAACAGATGTGCGATTTTGGATGTCAAAGAAGGGGTTATCTTTTTTCTGTTCAATAGGTTTTGGTTCTCAAAGTCAAGGGGTATTCTTCCTGGATCTATTACCTGGATTTATTACCTAGAAGGTAATAAAATTAATTAAATATTTGGTAAAAAATGTCCTAACTACATCTTCATGTGAACCATTTAGTCTAACTTAGGTTGCTTACATACAATTTTTTTCAAAGTATTATGGCAACTAAAGGATAATTACATCAATGACGAATCATATTTTGCAGGAAGACATCCATGGCATGTTTAGTACCCACCTAAGGCATGCATTTTTTATTTTATCAAAGTTCCCATCAAGCCTTCTGAATTAGTACTTGCAAGTTTCTAAAATGTATGAACCATAGTATCATTTCAAGTAATTTGGTGGGAAAAAGTAAGTTGAGCGTACACAGTGCCCCGTCCATAATTTCTAGCTTGTAAAATAAGAAAATAGCCATTATTATAAAGATGCAAATACAGCATATGTAACATCTATGCAAAGTGTGCACTATAAATTCAGGTAGAAATGACAATTTATTTAAAGGCTGATAGCTGAAGAGAAAAGAGCAGAGGCTGGGCTGCTGCATATCACTACAATTCTTTGTCCTCATCTGGCAGAAATCTATTGAGCTGGAAGCTCATTTGAACCTTAAAGTAAGTAGTGACTAAGAGCACACGTATTTAAATTGCCTTCTGTAGATCTTTCTATTTCTTCTATTTTCTTTTAGAATATGGAGAACTTATGCTACAGACTGCAGAGGCACTAAGTAGTGACTAAAGGAACTTGCCTATAAATTGCTTAAAAGTAAGTGGTTTTCCCACTATCCTTCTTCCCTTCTCCTTTGGAAAATTTAAAATGTTTTCATCAGAAACAGTAAAATCGTCTGTCACAATATCCAATACATCCTATGAATGATATAGAATAACTATTGTTCTCCATAATGTCTTTATTTTACCCTTTTAAAACTTGACTTGCAGTGGGAAAATTTGATTATTTAATCTTGGGTATTTAGACTCAGTGAAAATCCACTTTTCAAAAGGAAATTGTTAGGAATTGATTGTGAGGATTGCTTCTTCAGCAATATGCTTTAAAAGTTATTGCCAAAACATACCAGTGAAATTTGGAGCATAGGAAAAGTCTATTAAACAAATTAAGTCAATTAAAAGAAACCGACCTGATTTGTACAATCATGTACAGACACAGCTATATATGTACATCAATAAATAGGAGTATTTTATTCCTGTAACCAAACAATCTTGCACAATTTAAGTTGCTTAAAACCATAGAAATAATTACAAGTAATATTTTCAATTATAACACATAGAAGAAAACGCTGCTACTTACTTAGAACAGAAAATCATAGTAGAAACAATATTCAGGGCAAAATATTTTCAGAAGCAATATGGTTTCGAATAGACTTGGATACTTTCAACTCCTTAAACTGCCAAGAGCTACTCTTACATTGTGGAAAAGAAGTGAAAAAGTGGCAACGGAATAAACTGTTTAATTTGTTATTTTCTTGGTGAGTTTGAGCTTTTAGGTTTTGTTTTTTGAGGGTTTGTGGTTTTGGGGTTTTTTCCCTTGGTTTTATATTGTTTCTAACGCAAGATATATTTATTACTTCTAATGTTCATTAACCCTATCAGAAGATATTTAGGTTCTGATTCAGGAAGTACATCAA
The DNA here is from genome assembly GCF_000277835.1 of Geospiza fortis. Lineage (NCBI taxonomy): Eukaryota > Metazoa > Chordata > Aves > Passeriformes > Thraupidae > Geospiza > Geospiza fortis. The sequence continues at coordinate 4,009 of NW_005055794.1, forward strand.
ATTTACACAGTTTTTATGGAAGTTAATGCCTAGAATGCAACATGAAACAACTCTTCAGATGTAACCAAGTAATTGTACACTTTTTTTTCTAGATACTTGGGACTAACTATTTACAGCAGAATTCTTTGCATTGCTTTGTGAATGTGGCACATTTTTTTCTAAATATTTTGACTTTTCTGAAGAACACTGGAAAACAAAGTCTGTTACAACCAGTATCAGAGTATTACAAATTAATTTACCAGGAAAAAGAGCTAGATGGTAGATGTGGAGTTGCCTTTTTTTGTTTTTTTTCAAGTCTAGATTCTAATAGTGGGGTAACTGCCCTTCAAGCAAGATGGCAGAAATAAACATATGAGCATGTTGCTCTTAAATGTCTGATGAGAAGCTCTGTTTGATAAATTATGAGTGTGTTCTGGGATTCTGGAAATAATACAAAATTGTCTTTGATCAATGGTGGGAGAAATAGTGGAGAAGTATAATGGGAATACTCTTTTATTTAGTGGGTTTGTCTTCTATAAATGACACCATAAATGTTTTATAATATTAAATGACAGAGCAGGCAATTGAACCATTTCTGGAAATTTTTCCCAGTGTTCCAAAAAAAAAAGCTTATGCAAATATTAGAAAAAAATTGATGCAAAAAGTATTAAATTATAGATTGTGAAGGCAATTAAAAATGCAACAATTGCTGATGGGAAGCCAATAGCTGGCTAAACATGTATTCACAGGGTACATGTCTCTAAAGAAATACTCTAATGAAAAGCCAATAATTCCTTCTATCATAATTTTAGCCTCTTTCATATTTTTAATGTGAATGAAAAACATCATTAATCACTCTATATATATATATCTCAGATTCATCTTACATATAAAGCAAATATTTTTTCACTGGTTTTCTTGAAGTTCTGCTGACTGCATTGCACATTTATTTGCATGCTTTTTTGCTTCTTTCTTCTGTCAATATTGGGCAATACAAGCCATCTACAAAGAGTATGATTTCTCTCACCTAAGCAAATGTATTTAATCTTTAGGATCCTTTTCTATCAAATTGAAAGAAAAGTAATTGATTTATTCCACCTAACATTGAGTCTTTTGGTAAAGGTCACCTTGAGAAAGCTTTTCTGCTAGGATTCAACTCAAGGATTGGAAGAATTGAGAAGACTGGTAGGCACTGGAGCATGGAGAGCCCTTCAGCCTCTGTGGAGATATATCACAGAATAAAATTATCAACTCTCTAAACTTTATTGACTGTACTGAGCAAAATTCTGACTATAATCTCTTTCACACATAGATACCCCTTTTCAAGACACATGGTAAGATGAATCTCACCTCCTGTTCTGTGCTAGGTGTTTGTATTTCTATTGACTATTTAGAATACCTAGATGAATTTCAGATGTCTAAAGTTACGTGAGACAAAACCCACTCTCAAGGCCTAGAAACCTCTCCCTATAAGCTGCAAAACACACAATGCTGCAGTTCTGTAAAATTTGCCAAAGCAATGACTATAGCATTAACTGTGTGCAAAATACCTGAGCAGAGATAGTTTTCAAGATATTCACAAGATATTCTTCACATAGGAAGATTTGAAGACACATCTTTTACCTCTTCAGTTAATAAAACCCCCAAAATATATATGTTTTTTGAATTTAGCACTCTTCCTGTTACAATTATTTAACTTTGCATGGCTTAATTAAAAAGCATCCAAGACAGAGAAAGATTGGTACAGCCAGATAGGAAAGAAAATTAGAAATTGGTTACTCAGAGTGTGAGTAGGAAGACAGGGAAAGATTCAAAAGCGTATGGAAACTAAACAGAATCAGTGACAATGAGAGACATCCTGCAAGTTTCCTGTGGGGATAATGTGTTATTTAATCAGTGACAAAATTAGAAGACCCTGTACATTTGATGTCTCACCACGGGAGCACGATAGTCATTGTGCATGCACGTAATTGCAAAAGTAACATGGAAAGAGAAGTAAATATAGAGAATAATAGAACTGAGTAAGAAGACTAATTCAATCATTGAAATTCAGGTGGTGAATTATTCAAATAACCATTTTTAGACTGTAAAACAGTGGATATAGACAGTCTGGCAAACTGCAGATATGTATCACGTGTAACCAGAAAATGATTCTCAGAAAACTACTGGTTCTAGTTTGAAACAAAAGTTTCTGAACTGTCACAGACATCCTTTTCACAAA
>NW_005055795.1:0-621 GCF_000277835.1 Geospiza fortis
ATCAAGCCTTCTGAGCATGGAGTCAACGTTCTCCTCTCTCACCTCACCTTAAAACTCCAGTGACCGCTGTCACAGAAACAGGAAGAGCAGAGGTATATTCCTTGTTATTTGGCTTTTTCTCCACTTCCCTTTGTTTGAGCAAGGCTGCTCGAACTTGTAAACTCCAGAACACAAATTTAGCTGAGGACGTATTCCCAGACTTTCCCAAGGTTATCAATTCATGCCCTACTTTGTCCCAGAATTGAATATTGTGGACTTCTTTAGGAGAAATTTTGGGAAGTGTAGAAAAAGCCACCTTATAAACTGTTTCAATTTTCCTTTAGAGAACTTTACATTACCACTGGCTAATATTCCAACAATATGATAATACACTCCTTTTTGTGCTGTGCTTAACTTCGAGCTCATTTTAGATGTAAAAGGCACAGTACAAAGTCCTGCCCGACCAAAAACAAAGCCAAATCAGCTACCGATTTCTATAAAAACCACGGTTAAGAAAGCAATAACGAGCAGACGAAAGGTATTCACAATGCAGCTGTTTATATGTCTTTTAAAAATGCCGCCGGCAGCAGCACGGAATTGGGACCCGCCCCGCCGCACCGAGAGAGAGCAGGCCCCCCACCG
>NW_005055795.1:706-6207 GCF_000277835.1 Geospiza fortis
AAACCCGAGCCGCGCGAGCCGCAATGCCCCGCGCCGTGCCGAGAGAGACCTGAAAGCCGAGCCGGTGCCGCGCCACCGCGCAGGGGAGGGGCAGGGAGAGCTCCCTCGCTCCTCTGAGCAGGCGCCGCGGTGCGAGCCTGCCCGCACCAGTTCTAAAAGCGGCAGAGCCACGCCGCTGTGGCCTATGTCTAACACGCTATCACTCCCGCTCTGCGGGGCTGCGCAGCCTTTTATTTGCTCTGAATAAGAGTGAAAAAGAACAGATCTCTTGGCAGACACTGTATTTGAGCTTCTACCCCTTATGGAGCAGATATACTCACCCCAAATCGATGCTGTTGGTGGCGCGGTCTGGCAGCGTCTTCTCTTCACCTGAATAGGACTCCCCCAGGGCAAGAGGGGCTACCCTATTCTCCTCTGGAAAATCGCTCACCAAAAAGGAGCTGCACTTTCCAGAGGCGCAGAACATCCTTGAGACTTCTGTGGGATAAGTCCCAAAGTCTCTGCTGGAGAGCTATGCCGTCAAAGCTCTGCCAGTGGGTGCTAAGCTGCCTTAAAGTTTTTCTGAGGTTCTAGGAGCTCCGGAGTGTCTTCTCAGGCCTGCACGTTGGGTGCCAATATATTGGAATTAAATACCAGTATACCCGGATGGAACGTGCCTGGGCTCGTCTGGCCCTTGCTGCTTGACCAAAGGCGGCAGCTGTGGTGGTTTCATCTCAGAGACATCTTTGGCTAGCTGGATATTGCAGCTGGGTGCTTGGGACAAGTCCAGGCATGCAGGAGCTCAGGTTTACCTCTGGCAGAGAAGCTTCAAGTTGAGGTGAAGGAAAGGAGTCGAGTTCTGCTAGAGGGTTTGATCCAGAGCTTTATTCCTGGCACACAGGCCTCTGAATCCAGCAACAGCTCTTAACAGAACTCCCCAACCGCGTGGTTGCTGTGTCTTTTAACCCCGGGGAGAGGGGGAGGGAAGGGATAGGGATCCCACCAATCAGGTAAGGGGAGGAGTCTCAGGGGACAAATGACACCTGGATGGCCCAATGTCCCCCAGGGCTGAAAGGCATCTTTTGAACTTTGCCAATCACTTGACGCCCTTCTGGAATGCCAAGATTGACAGACAGCACTCAGCAAGGGCAAGGGAGGGGGAAAGGAGTGGTGATTGGCACACCTGGGGAAGGAACCGGGATAACTGAGACAGGCTATAACATCACACCGCAACAAGGGGTACAGACCCAAATCTGACTCCACCATGGGTTTGGGATGAACATGTTTTTATACCCTTATCCTTATATAACTACAAAATAATTATTAAACTTACATTGTTCTAGTGTATACATTGATTTCATCCAAGCATGGATTTTGTAATTTCCATCAAACCCCCCAACATGGTTTCTCATGATTCTTGTTATGATTAAACAGTAACTATATCCAATTACCAAACAATCATCGCATTTAACAATCATATCATCTGTCATAGTCATTAAATGATTATACAGGTGCAGTTTCACATGATCCAGTAAAGCCTAACATTTTCCCCAGGCCTACCAGGCCCAACCTTTCTTTCCAACCCCCCTGAATATCCCATGATTTTAGAAACATTTTATCCCTATACTATCACACCCACTGCTCGGTCTCACTCCACCGGCTACGTCTTGTCTTTCTCTTATTTCATGCTGTCTGGTGGCTGGTTGTAGCCGCAGCTTTCCGCCACTTTGTGTCTTCAGTTTCTGTCTCACTGCAGACTGTGGCTCACAGCAGGGGGTTCGTCTGCAAGCAGATCTTCTTTCGCTGCAGGCTATTTGCTTTCGGCTTTGCGTATTCCATTCTCGAGTCCCATTTTGGCTTGGTTCGTGTCATTGTTCGCGGCAGGTTCGGCTGTCCTTTCGGTGATCGTGTCAGGTCAGCAGATGTCGTTGTTGTACTAGGGACAGATGAATGAAGTGACATAGACTCCTATGTTCTCAGAAGGCAAATGCCGAGTTTATTAGACATCACATTCTTTTTATAGACTGTTCCGAGAAGCTGGACCTGATTGGTCCTCAATCAACACCACTCACACCATTGGCTAATGAGGAACAATGCCCTTCTTGTAAACATCTTACATGTAAACAACACCAGCTGCAAAGATTAAGGATTGTTTTAATTCTTTCTCCGAGCTTTCTCAAAACTTTTAGCTCTGTCTAGTCTCTGTTCCAGGTCAGCCTCTCAAGGCATCAGTTCACCAAAGTTGGTCGCTGTACCTTACACTGCACATCAAAGCCTCTCCCTGTCCAGTCGCAGTGTCCAGACACCCCCTCAGCACACCCGTTTGGGCTCCCAGGCAACTCTCGCAGTACCACAAGCTCTGTAAAGCACCAGGTGCCAGCGCAGCTCAGAGGGCAGGCACAGCTGAAGGTGCTACAGGGACGGGCAGGAGGCCAGGGCATCCTGTAACTTCATGGGGCCAGTGGCCACTGCAGCCCCGCATTGGGCACCACCTGGTGCTGAGCCCCGGCTGCTCCACAGCCTCGGCTCCGTCTCACACCTCCCCCACAGGTGCCCGGCCTGTGCTGCCAATCCCGCACTCTTGCGCCCAGCCTTGGCACTCCTCACTATGGAGGAATCCCCTTGCAAACTCAAATCCTCTACTCTGGCTCCATAATTACCCAGGGAGGGGTGGGAGTGTAGGAACAATACCTCCCTGCTTTCTCTATCCTGGAAGCTGGGAATACAAAAGACTTGCAGCTGGCCCTGTATTAGATTGCAGATTTTTAAGATAAGGCAGAGAACTTCCCAGTCTTTCCTTATCACATAGCTTCCTGCTGCTATTTGCCTTAACTATATTTCTCCACACTCCCCTTCAACCAATCCTTTCCCAAACCAACACCACATTGACCCCTCTGGGCATGGGTTGCCAAGACCCCTTCTTGGCTCCCCTTATTGCCCCCTTTGGGCATTGTGAAAAACACGTTCACACTCCTGTGAAAATTTTAAAAGTTTAATAAAGGACAATAGGAGACCAAGACAATAAAGCAAAAGATGTTATGGCTGGGTGTGTCTTGGCACTCAGCCAAGAGCACACCTGCTATTTTTGAAACACCCTTTATATATAATTTCCATTGCATCAGCCTGTTACATATTCATAAACAATTATGCATAGTAAACTTTTCCCCAAACTAGTTAACATATTGCAAGAACTGTTTAGCATGGCTCCTCCTCAGGTCCGCCTTTTTAGAGCATGAGTATTCCTTGGCATTCCTTGGCTGTGGTTTTATGATCACCTCCAGTTTCAGGCCCTGGCCCACACTGTCTTCAGATGGTGAGTGCTGATAGTTGGCATATCTGTAGCAGGTGTCCTCATCATATGTTCATTGGATGTTATCCCATCCAAGCAGGCATTTTAACACAAGCATACTTATATCAGCTATTTCACTACTATGTCTAAGCTTAATTAACAACAGAAATAAAAACTATATCTTTATAACAAAGTTACTTTAACACCACACATAGAAAATTCATTTTAATATTTCTGAATGCCAATATTATAATATGTGTCTATAACAGGCATCCATGTTTCCCATATTGCCAGCTTTGGGTGCCCGTGTCCTTTTAACCACCCCTGGGAGAATGTGCAAACCATCTCAACATTCTCCTAAAGGACCCTTTGGAGGTATTTTGGGATCGTCATCCCTGTAGTCGAGAGCCTTTTTTCGACTTTCTTTTGTTGCCCACTGTGAAATACGCCAATCACTTGTTTTAAAATTTTAAAAGTTCAGTAGAAATAAAATAGTTATAAAAATAGTAATACAAATTAGAGCAATAAAAATTTGGACAATCAGAGTTAGGACAACAAAGGACAATAAAAGCAAAGAATACGAACGTTCGGATGCTTTCCTAAAAAAAGCATGGCTTACTAACAAAGAATTAACTCTTAAAAGCAATAGCCTGTTGCATATTCATATATCTCATACATGATGCATAAATTCTTTTCAAACAAAGGGTGTTCTCTGGTTATTGTCAACTTCTCCTCCTTAATCCTGTTGGCGTCTCAAAGACGAAAAGGAGGTGGAAGAAAGTTTGTCTTTTCCAATAAGGAGGCAATAATTCTTTTCTTGGGGATCTAGGTGTTTTGTTGTTGTTATCTCTGTGCAAAGAATTTCTTTATTATCTCATAGCTAGTTCAAAAAAAATCTCACAACGTGTAATTTCTGTTTTAACATTATGTTGCAACCTAAAATGATATTTACCACACTAAAAAAGGTTAATACAGTAATATCAATTAATACAACATAGTATCTACAAAGAGCCAACCATATAATATGCACTTTTCACATTACCTTTCCCAGCAGCGCCCAGGTTGATCTTTCACCTTTTTAATTTTCTCTCTGCATGACCTAACGAGACCCTTGAGTACCCCCTGGTCCACATCTCATCTGTCTCTTGGACAGTCTTGGGTACCCAATCAATTGCCCAGTGCCAGCCAACACCGAAGAAAGCTGATCACCAAAACTGGGTGAGGTGTGCTTCCAGCTCCTCTTGCCGCATGCTGGACCCAGATGGTGGAAGGATTCCGGAGCGAGCACCCAGTTGTCAGGAAAATCCACAAACGCCTGAGGTTTATGTCCAAAAAGACAGAGGAGTCCTTCAGCTTTATTCGAAGAAAGGGAGAGAGTCCACTGGGGCACATGCCCACAGGGTTTTCTCTCGAGGTTTCAGAGGGTGCAGCCTCCTTTTATCCTAACTCCCAGATGCATGTTGCCCTCTTCCTTTCCCCATGCGCTGAGGTACTAGGAAGGTACAGCCTTCCTGAACCACGTACCGCATATCCCCCCTTGAACCTACTGTTTTACCCCAATGTTCAGAAGTCCAGGCTTGTGCAGACCCTTGTCTAATTCAGGAGCCAAACTGTCTGGGCCCAGTAACGAACCTGCTGCCCAAAGTCAGTAGAGGCATTATGACCCATTTCAAAGACATTAACATCCATCAAACTGTTTGTAAAGACATTGGCACACATTTTTCCTCTCACTTCTCTGACTGCAAGAGTGGGGTGTTGTTGGAACTCTGACAGCTGAAAACTTGGAACTTTCTGAATGCAAGGGTGCCAACCCTCAAGTAAACACCTCGTTTGACCTGAGACCTTGGAAAAGGCTTCAAAAATTAAGTGATAGCACAGAAACAGTGTGTGTGTGTAGTTTGGATAGTACTGTGTGATCTCACAGGGTGAAAAAACTTAGATTTGGGATTTTAGTATATGGTGATATATGGGAGCCAAGATGGAGAATTTTGGGTGTGGGTTAGTTGTCTTTTTTGCACCTTCTTCTTCCTTCTTGTGAAAAATGCCAATCACTTGTTTTAAAATTTTAAAAGTTTAATAGTAATAAAATAGTAATAAAAATTAGAGCAATGAGAATTTGGATAATCAGAGTTAGGAAAATAAAGGACAATAAAAGCAAAGAATTACAGTCCGGGTGTTCTGCTCTGTCCCAGAACACATTTTGCTTACAAAGGATTAACGCTTAAAAGCAATA
>NW_005055796.1:0-6204 GCF_000277835.1 Geospiza fortis
AAAATATTTCAGTGTTTTCTTCATGTGATCCTAAAGGGCTAATTAGGGCTGAAGGTTTGAGGATAAATCAGGAAATTTTGCTCTTTGGCAGCAAATGGCCAAATATATCAGTGCAAAACCACAAATATTGTTAGGCACCAGTACCAGATCACACAAGCATCCGAGAAGGGAGGCTGTGAGGAAGACCTATCAACAAGAAAAGAAAAGAGGTAATTATAAAAACCTCTGAAAATAATTTCTGTAAGAATTCATTGCTCCAAGTTGCCTCATTAATTATCCTGAAATCTGACAGCTCTGTAGAAGCAGCTATTCAGTGCTTTTCTGTCAGTGCAAGGCAGGAGAGATGTTCCAATAATAGCATTTATAATCCAGATGTGCAAAAGTCAGGTCTGTCTTATGAACCTCCTGTACAGTTCATGTTTGTTGAGCACCTCAAATTCAAACTTACAAAGGAATATTACATTTCTTCTTTTTATTTGTTCCTGGTGTTGAGTCACATGTATTTGGTTGGTTTTGCTCTTTACTAAATAGTATCAGATGTTTCATTTCTTCTGGATAGGAACAAATCACTACTGAAAAACTTTTGAGAGAAGGTAAGATGCTCTCAGTCAAAGAGTTTGAGTTCAGTTTTTGCTGTCTGATCCCCTGATCTTGCACTGCAGGAGAATTGACAACTTCTGAGGTCTTAGAAGGAGAAAACTTATTCTTTGTCCTATTTCTTGCAGCAACAAAAATGTTACTAATGTCCACCTAATAACTTGAGTATTCACTAAAGCACTGATTTCAATAAAAATAGAAATAATCCTCTTCTGTTGTCCTTCTCTGCACAAATTTATCCCAGTCCTTTGCTGGTCCATTCCAAGAGCACTGGCACAGGTTGATTAAAACCTAAATGAAGGTGAGATTAAAAAGGCCATTATTTCTCTATTTGCTCCTAATATCAAATGGAATTGACAAAAAGTAAAAAAGTGGATGGCAGGAAAGGCTTTTTACCATCTGGCACTGATAGAGCAGTGTTCTGGTTTTCTGATCTTAGGTGCTTTCTCTCCTCCTCTGTTATTCTGAGCAGTAGCATGATCCCCCTAGCTTTACATTGTCCTGAGAAATTTGTGAGAGCCATCATTAGAAATCAAGTATTCCCATGAATTCAGTGCCCATCGAGATTGCTGAAGAATACATAGGACTGCAATGTGGAATGAATAAGTAGAATATTTTTAATAGGTCTTAGGCAAAGGGAGAAGAGTAAACACATGGTGTGATTCTTTCAGGTGAGAGCTATTTACTGTGTTACCAGGAAGATTTCTTGAAGCTTAATCCAGGGATTTTTGTTCTTCCGAATTAAGTCTCCTGTGTACCACCTCTTTACAGAGAGGTGCCTGCAGAGTACCAGAGCAACCCCACTGACATTGATCTGGCTTCAGTCACAGACCCTCAGACTGGGGCAGAAGAGATGTGACCCATCTCAGGGAAAGCCAGGTTTTAGCTTGGCCTGGATAGGCCAAGTGTAGGAGCCCACACTGAGTTTAGGAGTGGGACAGGTGTCTCCAAATAAGTGCATTAGAAAATATCTATGAGACTGAATTGACTTCAGATATTAAGTAGCAATTAAGTTGAAAAAGCTTTCTTAACTTTCTGCCATTCAGATTTGGAGGCAAACTTCCTATCAGCTGAGTTTAATGCTTTCAGCCAAATCCTGCCTGCCTTAGATGCTCCTTGCTTGTAGCTCTTGGCTAAACTTTAGTACTTAAACTACTGCCAGTGTCTTGAGCAGAGCTATGACTTACATTACATCTAATGCCTTCAAGTCTTGGTATTTTATCTCTTGAAAATATGAAACTTGTCAGTAGCGAACAGAAATTCCCTCTGATCCCTTTCAAGACCTATAGGGTCTTTATTATTTTGGGGTTTGAATTGGTTGTTTCTCCAAGGCACCCTGCTCACTTAGGATATCTACCCTCTGCTGGTTTCTGCAATCAAACCATAGCACTTGGCATGGTAGGGTGCTTGAGTGATGTATTTATACAGGCAGGAGGCAGGGTTTAATACCATCTCATGATTCACTGTGCAGTCCTATTAATATGAGCTTGACTCGGGGGAATAAGTAGCTGTTACTTGTCAGCAAATCCTGAGTGTATTAAGGGGGTGAAGTTGTACTGGAAGATCCTCACAGTGATACTCTGCTGTTCCCAAGGGAAGCAAGTGAAAACTGTACTTTGATGAATAATGAATGTTCTAATTGGGGTCAAGAAGAAGTCATAGCTTCCTGTGATACAGTAGTTAGAGTAGCCTGACTACAGCAATCAAGAAAAGTCTGTTTGACCAGATTTGGCAATAAAAATATGCGACTGTCAGTCATGTCTGTCATCTGCACACAACTAAAGCCTGGGATGTGACAGTGACAGGCAGGTTTATCTCTTGTACAGCTTGGGTGTATTCCTGAGATCCTCTTGGAGGTGTTGGTTGGTGCCCATAAGAATATGGCCATGAACAGGTGCTGAGACTGGTTAGTGCTCAGATATTGCCCAAAATCCTGTGTGGAATGGATGAAGAGCTCTCATGGCATGGCTTGGCTGTATCACAAGGATTTATTAACAGTGGGTATTGGTCAGAGTCAGCCTGTTCCTGATTTGCAAGGAAAAGTGTTTTTGTTGCTGCTGGACTGTAACTGCAAATGAATATACCCTAAGGGAACATTTCAGCCTGTTCTTACCTGCTGACAAAATACAAAAATATTTTGTATTTGTATACAAAAATGCAAAAATACGTATTTCTTAGTCATCCTGTATTCAGCACACAAAGGAGAAGAATAAATGAAAGATATTAAGGAAGATATATGCACGTATGATTCTACTACATATTTTGTGAAATAAGTATGCATACAACCTGAGACTTTAATAAAGATATGATACTGCTTATCATTTGTGGAAGGTGTACATAATTTTCAGTAGTTAGTCTGTGTAACTGCACGATATCAAACAAGCATGAGATCTTGAAAGTGTTCTATGTTTCATATAAAATTTTCTAAGCTGCTTAACTTCTCATGGATTGGAGGCTGATCTCAGCTGGTTTAGAAAATGCAGATAATCTCAAGAGCAGAGTAGAGAAAGATATCTGAAGTAGCCTGGAGATGGGAGAGAGTGTGTTCTCAAAAGGGCCAACAGGGAAAATTCAAGTGATTTGGTGCAGCTATCCAGCTGATAAGAGTTATGTAACAAAAGCCAGCACGGAACTCTCTGCAAGAGAAGGAAAACAATGCAGTGCTCACTAAGGCAGAAGAAACCAAGTGCAGAACTTTGTAACACATCTTCAGCGCTGTGAATAAGTTGTGATGTCTGCATGTCAAAATCAACTCTTGGTACTTAAAGCAGCAGTATTTTCCTACAGGTCTGCAGCTAACTTTTCTGAGTGATCCAGGAGGCACACAGAGAAGCTTCCTTCACAGACATTGTTGTGCAGGCCTGTGGAGGTGTGCTCCACCACTTTTTGTAGCTTTAGGAGCTTTTCTAGTCTTTCTGTGTGGCACCTTGCAGTCCAATGTAATTTTTTTTTCCTAGTGCAGAGCACAGCACATTGAATAACTGAAGTTTTCAGATCCACCCTGCTTTAATTTTGACACAAATGCTGGCATAATAATGTGATGGTGATCCAGAATCTTTCTAACTGATATGATAGTGCAGCTAGGTTAAAAGACACCTATAGCTATTTGATTGTTTTTTTCAGCGAGTATCTGTTCAGAGATTGTTCTTGGCTTTTGTGCCTTGATATGTAGAGCTGCTGACAGGTCCTTACGTTTCTGTGGTAGCCCAAGGCAAGTCCAGGCACAGAGGGATCCCTTAACTCCAGTTTTAACCTGCTGCTTCTCTCTAGCATACATTTATCACCTATGTAAGTGAAGGTGTCCTGTGACTCACTGAAGGGTAAATCACTCTCCCTCTGTCAGGGCACAAGTTCTGATCTTGCAGCAATCCAGTCTAAGCAGGGAGTGAAGGTTTCCAAGACTTAGAAGAGGGCAAGCCTTGCCTTTAAGAGCTCTAGAAAAAGTGAAGCTAAGTAGATGTGTATCTTTTAAGTGCGTGTGTTCTTTTATATTGCTGTCATTGTGGTGATCTCCTTGTACCTGATTCAATTCTTTTTAAGGAATTTACATTCAGAGATGGATACAAATTAGAGTTGACCTGGATAGGAACAGGGATATTGGTCACCATGGCACTGGACAGTCAGTTCACCCCCAGTCTGTGTTTTTGTGTGACAAGAGGAGGCTTTATGGGCTGAAAGAGAATGTTCATAGGTGTTCAGAGAGGGTCTTAGCTGGGAGCAGGCAATTTCAGGAGAAAGCATCAATGCCATTTGGAGTTTGGTTAGGAGGTAAAGGAGCACAATATCCAAGGAAAGACAAAGGATATTCATCTTTGAGTTGTTGGCAATAATAGCTTGGATAGGAACAGGCTGAAGTGAGCCCTTGAAGGGGATGACAAGTGCTGGATAAAGGTAATAAAAGGATGTGTTTTGGGGCAGTGCAGGTAGAGAAAGTAGTGATCTTGATGGGAGCACTCCAAAAGAAATGCAAAGCAAACAGGCCATTCTTTAGCCAGAGAAATACTGCAACAGCCCATGGCTCAGCCCACAGCACTGATAATAAGAAAGAAAGGTGAAACCAGAGGGAAAGGAATGGCTGTGTACTCAGAAACCGGCATCTACTGAAATATTGCACTTCAAGTGTTGCTAGGCCAATTGGCCTACAGGGCAACAGCCTTAATTTCTCTAGGGCTACAAACAATTTCCCAAACATCTTTCCCAAATTTTTGCTTCTGTGTGAAGCTCTTGTATTTGGCAGGACTGGAACTCTTTATTTATCTTTGAAATCTCCAGACTCATTATCATTGTATATTTAGAAGAAAGAGGCTAAAATTTCAACTTCAGTGCAACTGAAGCATTGTTGTTTTCTGGCTGAAGAATCAACTGGGTTCATCTTGACGTGCTGCTAGATTTAAATGTGCTCGCAGGAGCTAATGTAATTGTTAGGTGCAAATGTAATTTTTCAATGGAAACTTTAACTTCAGAAGAAAAATGTGTTAATTCTAAATAAGCTGTATCTCACATGCTTGAAAAAGGTGGTTTCTCCCACTTTTAAAGCTTCTATATCCTTGCCCTATTCTCTAGTGTGGACTGAGATGCTTAATGAACTCAAACAACTCTGATGACATCTGCTGTGCTGGTTACCAGTATGAGCCCAGCAGATACCAGATTTGTATAGGTGGCATTTTCTGCTTTAGGAGTCAGTAAAAATCCTTGCTGTGTTTTGGCTCTGCTGTTCTGTGTGAGGGGAGCTGGCAGGGGATTGGTACCTGGCATGAGCAGCTCCTACACGTTCTTCATGCAGAGGAGAGAGAACAGGGAGCAGCTGAGGATGGGGCAAGCCTGGATGGTGCTCCTGGTGCACTTGAAGAGCCTTTGGCCCTAAATGGCTTTTGCAGGAAGGTGGAAATAGTCTTTGGAAGACAAATGCAGCAGCTGTGCTGGGGAGGGCGGGGGACATGTGCAGGACAGCTTTTTCTGCCTATCAGTATTTCCTTTAATGCCAGATCACCACGGGCAATGCTAATCAACAGCAGCTCACCTTCTCTTTCAAAGCATCTGTGCTGCTGGTGGCTGGTAATCCTTTTTTAGAGACAATAATCTAAAGTTGCTGTGGATGAGGGAAATTATCAGGAGACTGGGAAACCAATTTGTCCTGTCAGTTTTGGGGTTTCTTGTACCAGAAAACCTTTGAGAAACCTTAAAGAGAAAATGGTAAGCATGTGGACAATGGGAAAGGTGATCAGAAATGGGAGATTTGAACTTAAAAGATTCAAATATGACATAGCATAAGCTCTGAAGAGGGTGCCAAAGTGGTACCTGAATTATTTATGGTCTGAGAGACAGGAAAGTTAGGCCAGTGTAGGAAGGAAGCAGAAATTATTTGAAGTTCATTGGTGTTGTGCAGCATTTGGAAGAACTATTGTTGGTGGTATTTTGAACTAGATACAGGCATTAAGAAGAATTAATTATTTGGCAGAAAGATGGTCTAAATAGATTACTTCTGTCAGAATCTGATTAGAGCATACATCATTGATTGGCTGATGACTGCATTGCAGGGATCTGCCTTTTCCAGGCATTGTGGCCCCAGGGAAGTTGCTGAAGTCTTTTTTTCTTTTCTTTTTTTTT
>NW_005055797.1:0-415 GCF_000277835.1 Geospiza fortis
GCCCCGCGCTCACCTCGGCGCTCCACGGTGAACGGGCGGAACACCTCGTAGTTGTACCGGCAGAGCGTGTCCACCGCAGCCCGCATGTACTTCAGTCTGGCCGGGCTGCTGTTCCAGTGCCGGGCCTGTTTCTCTCCAAAGGGGGTGAACCCCACGTAGTGCCCCACGTCGCTGTCGAACATCACGTACTGCTGCCGGTTGTAGATGTACCTCTCCACGAGCCTCACCTTCTCCGTGCCGTTAATGAAGTGACACTCTGCCATTTTCATCTCCTGGAACACCCCTGTGAGTGCAGCACACAGCTCAGGGGTGCCCCCCAGCACCCCCCAGCAGCACCCCCAGAGCTCCGGGGCCCACCCCGGATCCCCGCTCCGCACCCCCTGTGCCCCACGGCCGCCACGGGACCCTTGTGGGG
>NW_005055797.1:5811-6203 GCF_000277835.1 Geospiza fortis
GCGTCTGCCGGCGGGCGGCGTCCGGCGGCATCTCTGGGGGGTCCGCAGGGCTTCAGCATCCCAAAACCTCTCGGCGACACCCCGAGCCCCTCCCAGCGCCCTCCCTGTGGCCCCCAGCCCAGCCAGGACCCCCTGAAACCTCCCCCCGATCCCTTTTTTCCTGGCCAGGAGCCACCAAAGCCCCTCCCGTCCCTCTCAGCATCCCACAGCCCCCTCCCAGCTGCCCCCCAGCCCTCCAGGACCCCCAAAACCTCTCGCAGTCCCTTGGCAGCCCCAGCAGGACTCAGCCAGAGCCCTCCCAGGCTGTGCCCAGCACAACCGAGCTCATGGCGAGCCCCGCTTTGCCATCGCCGATCTCCTTCCAGCCCCTCCGGGCTCCCTGCGATCCCTCC
>NW_005055798.1:0-6183 GCF_000277835.1 Geospiza fortis
GGTTTGGGAACTCCAGAGGATCAGGAGGGTTTGGGAACACTCACAGGGGTTTGGGAATGCTCAGAGGGAACATTGACCTGTCCAGGGCTGACTGGAGCAGGAATTCAGGAATTCAGAATGGTCAAAGGGAACATTGACCCATCCAGGGCCGACTGCCAAAGGGAATTTGGGAATTCAGGGGGTTTGGGAGCACTCAGGACATTCGTTCCCAGGGATCAGCCCCGGGACTCAGGGGTGCCGGGGGCGCGGGACCCTCCATGGTGAAGGTTTTGCCGCTGCCCCCAGGCGAAGATGCACACCGGGTACCCGGCCAGGGCCGGCTGGGAAAGAGAATTCCAGAATTCAGGGGGATTTAGGAACACTTGGAGGGGGTTGGGATGGTCAGATGGAACACTGACCCGTCCAGAGCTGACTGGGGAAAGAGAATTCCAGAATTCAGAGGGTTTGGGATGGGCAGGAGGGGTTTGGGATGGTCAGAGGGAACACTGACCTGTCCAGGGCCGACTGGGAACGGGAATTTGGGAATACAGGGGTGTTTGGGAATGGTCAGAGGGGTTTGGGAACACTCAGAGGGAACATCGACCTGTCCAGGGGTGACTGGGAACGGGAATTCCAGAATTCAGGGGGATTTGGGAAGGCTCAGAGGGGTTTGGGAATGGTCAGAGGGAGGAACATTGACCCATCCAGGGCTGACTGCCAAAGGGAATTCGGGGGGTTTGGGAATGGTCAGAGGGGTTTGGGAACACGCACAGGGAACACTGACCTGTCCAGAGCCAACTGGGAAAGAGAATTCCAGAATTCAGGGGGATTCGGAGAGGCTCAGAGGGGTTTGGGATGGGCAAAAGGAAAATTGACCCATCCAGGGCCAACTGCCAAAGGGAATTCGGGATTGGGAACGGTCAGAGGGGTTTGGGAATTCCAGAGGATCAGCAGGGTTTGGGAATGCTCACAGGGATTTGGGAATGCTCAGAGGGAACAGTGAGCCGTCCAGGGCTGACCGGGAAAGAGAATTCCAGAATTCAGGGGGGTTTGGGAACGGGAATTTCGGAATTGGGAACAGGCAGAGGGAACATTGACCCGTCCAGCTCTGACTGCAACAGGAATTTGGGATTTGGAATGAGCAGGGGGGTTTGGGAATTTGGGAATTCAGGGGGTTTGGGAACGCTCAGAAGGATTTCGGAACACTCAAAGGGATTTGGGATTCTCAGAAAGATTTGGGAATGCTCGGGGGGGGTTGGGAATGGTCAGGGGGATTTGGGACGCTCAGAAAGATTTGGGATTCTCGGGATTTGGGAATGGATCTCCCTGAGGATCTCCTGCTGGGAGGCCCCGGGTGGGATTTGGGGCTGGGTTTGGGTGGAATTTGGGGGAAATGGAGCCGGATTTGGGTGGAATTTGGGGGTTTTTGGGGCCCCCACCCGGACCTTGAGCTGGATCACCTGCAAGATCTCCTGCTGGGATTTGGGGCTGGGTTTGGGGCTGGATTTTGGGGTTTTTGGGGCGCGCACCTGCACGAGCAGCTGGATCTCCGGGTGGGATTTGGGGCTGGGTTTGGGGCTGGATTTGGGCAGAATTTTGGGGTTTTTGGGGCGCGCACCTGCACGAGCAGCTGGATCTCCGGGTGGGATTTGGGGCTGGGTTTGGGGCTGGATTTGGGCAGAATTTTGGGGTTTTTGGGGCGCGCACCTGCACGAGCAGCTGGATCTCCCTGAAGATCTCCTGCTGCGAGGCGCCGGGCGGGAAGACGCGGTCGAAGCTGAAGTCGTAGCGCAGCTCCGCGCGCCGCTCCCGGCCCACCTGCGACTGCGGCGCGGCAACGCCGCGGGTGGGGCAAAACACGGGAAATTGGGCAAAAAAACGGCATTTGGGGTAAATGAAATGGGATCTGGGACAAAACAAAAGGGATTTGGGGCAAAAAGAAATGGCTTTGGGAGGAGAAAAAGGGGTTTTGGGGAGGAAAAAGGGTTTTTTGGGGGGAAAAAGTGATTTTTTTTGTTGTTGTTTTTTTTTTTTCTCCCCCAGTTTGGGGGAAAATCACTGGTTTTTCAGCCCCCAAAATTAAATTTCTTTTTTTTGGGGAGAAAAGGTCAGGTTTGGGGGAAAAATAGAAGAAATTTAGGAGGAATGGGTTTGGGAGGGCAAAAAGCATTTTAACAGAAAAATGTTGTGGGGAAGGGAAAAAAAGGATTTTGGTTTGGAAAGGAGTTTGGGGTTTTTTGAGAAAAAGGAGATTTGAGGAGAAAAGGGGATTTGGGGAAAAATGGGAATTTGGGGAGGGGAAAGGAGATTTTTGGGGGGGAATCAGGGATTTTTGGGGGAAAAAAGCCATTTTTGAGGGAATGAAGGCCATTTTTGAGAAGGTAAAAAAAGGGAATTTTTAGGAAATCAGGAAGGGTTTTTTCCTTTTTTTTAAGGAAAAAGTCCATTTTTGAAGGGAAAAGGCCATTTTTGAAGGGAAAAGGCCATTTTTGAGGCTGGAAAAAAGGGGATTTTTAGGAAATCAGGATTAGTGAGGGGAAAAGGCAATTTCTGAGAGGGGAAAAGGCGATTTTTAAGGGCGGAATAAAGGAATTTTTGGGGAATCAGGGATTTTTGGGGGAAAAAGGCCATTTTTGAGGGAATGAAGGCCATTTTTGAGAAGGTAAAAAAGGGAATTTTTAGGAAATCAGGGAGGGTTTTTTCCTTTTTTTGAAGGAAAAAGTCCATTTTTGAGGGCGGGGAAAAGGCATTTTTTGGAAATCAGGGAGTTTTGAAGGCAAAAGGCAATTTTTGAAGGAAAAATGCCATTTTTGAAGGAAAAAAGCAATTTTAATTTTTGAAGGAAAAAGGCAATTTTTGAAGGGAAAGGCCATTTTTGAAGGGAAAATGCCATTAGGAAAATGGTAATTTTTGAAGCAAAATGGTAATTTTTGAAGCAAAATGGTAATTTTTGAAGGCAAAAGGCCGTTTTTGAAGCGAAAAGGCCATTTTTGAAGGGAAAAGGCCATTTTTGAGGATGGAGAACAGGCATTTTTTGGAAATCAGGGGTTTTTGAGGGGAAAAGGCCATTTTTGCAGGAAAAAAGCCATTTTTGAAGGAAAAAGGCCATTTTTGGGGCAGGGAAAAGGTATTTTTGGAAATTAGGGATTTTTGAAGGAAAAAGGCCATTTTTGGGGCAGGGAAAAGGGATTTTTGGAAATTAGGGATTTTTGAAGGAAGAAGGCCATTTTTGAGGGTGGGGAAAATGCATTTTTTTGGAAATCAGGGAGTTTTGAAGGCAAAAGGCCGTTTTTGAAGGCAAAAGGCTGTGTTTGAAGGCAAAAGGCCGTTTTTGAAGGCAAAAGGCCGTTTCTGAAGGCAAAAGGCTGTTTTTGAAGGCAAAAGGCTGTGTTTGAAGGCAAAAGGCAATTTTTGAAGGCAAAAGGCCGTTTCTGAAGGCAAAAGGCCGTTTTTGAAGGCAAAAGGCCGTTTTTGAAGGCAAAAGGCCGTTTCTGAGGGACACAAGGAGGCACGGCTGTCCCTCTGGGGGCACTCACGTCGTCGGGGCGGGTGAGCACCAGGCTGCGCGCGTCCTGCGGCGGGAAGTGCAGGTGGGGCATCCCCCGCTGGCGCTCCCGCTCCTCGGGCAGCAGCGGCCGCACGCGGCAGAACACGCGGATGTTCCCCTGCGGAACGGAAACGGAAATGGGATTGGGGCATTGAACTCGGAAACGGAAATGTAAATGGGATTGGCGCATTGAACTCGTGGCTGTGCCCCTGGGAAACGGAAATGTAAATGGGATTGGGGCACGGCATTCGTGGGTGTGCCCCTGGGAAATCATAAAATAAATGGGATTGGGGCACTGAACTCGTGGCTGTGCCCCTGGGAAACGGAAATGTAAATGGGATTGGGGCACTGGATTCGTGGGTGTGCCCCTGGGAAATCATAAAATAAATGGGATTGGGGCACTGAACTCGTGGGTGTGCCCCTGGGAAAACAAAAATAAATGGGATTGAGGCATTGAACTCGTGGCTGTGCCCCTGGGAAACGGAAATGTAAATGGGATTGGGGCACTGGATTCGTGGGTGTGCCCCTGGGAAATCATAAAATAAATGGGATTGGGGCACTGAACTCGTGGGTGTGCCCCTGGGAAAACAAAAATAAATGGGATTGAGGCATTGAACTCGTGGCTGTGCCCCTGGGAAACGGAAATGTAAATGGGATTGGGGCACTGGATTCGTGGGTGTGCCCCTGGGAAATCATAAAATAAATGGGATTGGGGCACTGAACTCGTGGGTGTGCCCCTGGGAAAACAAAAATAAATGGGATTGAGGCATTGAACTCGTGGGTGTGCCCCTGGGAAAACAAAAATAAATGGGATTGAGGCATTGAACTCGTGGGTGTGCCCCTGGGAAAACAAAAATAAACGGGATTGAGGCATTGAACTCGTGGCTGTGCCCCTGGGAAAACCCAAAATAAACGGGATTGAGGCATTGAACTCGTGGGTGTGCCCCTGGGAAAACCCAAAATTGGGATTGAGGCATTGAACTCGTGGGTGTGCCCCTGGGAAACAGAAATATAAATGGGATTGAGGTGTGGAATTAATGGGAGTTCCCCTGGGAAAATAAAAATATAAACAGGATTGAGGGGTGGGATTAATGGGGGTTCCCCTGGGAAAACCCAAAATTGGGGTTCAGGCATTGAATTCATGGGTGTTGCCCTGGAAAAACCAAAATTGGGATTGAGGTATGGAATTCATGGGTGTGCCCCTGGGAAACCATAAAATGGGATTGGGGGTGAGATTAATGGATGTGCCCCTGGGAAACAGAAACATAAATGGGATTGAGGGGTGGGATTAATGGGGGTTCCCCTGGGAAAACCCAAAATTGGGATTCAGGCATGGGACTTGTGGGTGTTCCCCTGGGAAAAGCAAAAATTGAGATTCAGGTATTGAATTCATGGATGTTGCCCCGAAAAACCCCCCAAAAATGGGGTTCAGGCATTGAATTCATGGGCGTTGCCCTGGGAAAACCAAAATTGGGATTGAGGTATGGAATTCATGGGTGTGCCCCTGGGAAACTAAAAATATAAACGGGATTGAGGCACTGAATTCATGGATGTTGCCCTGGAAAACCCCCAAAAATTGGGATTCAGTCATTGGGCCTGGTTCTGGGGGTCTGTCCCCTCAGGAACCGGGGCTCTCCCCTCACACAGAACACACAGATATTCCCCTGAAAAACCCCTTAAAAATCGTGATTCAGTCATTGGACCTTGTTCTGGGTCTCTCCCCCCTCAGGAACCAGGGGTCTCCCCTCACACAGAACACACAGATATTTCCCCAACAAAACTTCACAAAATTGGGATTCAGACCTCAGGGGCAGTCCTGTGGTTCTTCCCTCACACAGAAGATGCAAATATCTCCCTGGTAAAACCCGAAAAAGTTGTGATTTATTCACTGGGCCTGGTCCTGGGGGTCTCTCCCCTCAGGAACTGGGGCTCTGCCCTCACACAGAACACATAGATATTTCTCTGACAAAACCCCACAAAAATGGGATTCAGCCCTCAAGGGTAATCCCAGGATCTCCCCTCACACAGAACACACAGATATTCCTCTGGAAAAACCCTTAAAATCGAGATTCATTCATTGGGCCTGGCCCAGGGTGTCTCCCCCCTCAGGAACTGGGGGTCTCCCCTCACGCAGAACACGCAGATGTTTTCCTGGATAAACCCCACAAAATCAAAATTCAGCCCTCAGGGGACAGCCCTGGGGGCGGGGGGGGAGGTCTCTGTTCACACAGAACACACAGATATTCCCCTGGAAGCCCCAAAAATTGTGATTTAGTTGTTGGGTCTGGTTCTGGGGGTCTGTCCCGCCTCAGGAACCAGGGGTTCCTGAGAACACAGATATTTCCCCAACAAAACTCCACAAAAACAGGATTCAGCCCTCAGGGACAGTCCAGAGGGACTCCCCTCACAGAGATGATGTGGATATTTCCTTGAAAAACCCCCGAAAAATTGAGATTTAGGAATTGGGCCTGATCCCCGGTGTCTCGCCCCACAGGAACCAGGGGTCTGCTCTTACACAGAACACACAGATGTTTTCCTGAGAAAACCCCACAAAAAAGGGATTCACCCCTCAAGGCCTCCCCCCTCAGGAACTCTCCCACAGAACAGACCAACCCCCAGCGCCGTACCCGGAGCTCCTGGATGTCGTTGTGCAGGCG
>NW_005055799.1:0-6177 GCF_000277835.1 Geospiza fortis
TGAAGAGAGTGATTCCTGTGGGATTTGGTTGCTCTAGGGCTCAGGGGCTGCAAAGAGGGCTGCAGGACCACACAGCCTCGGTCCCCTCAGAGGAGCTTTGGGTACCAGGGAGGCACACTGAGCACCAGGCTGGAAAGGTTTGGTCCCATGTGCTTGCCCAGATTCAGGCCTGAGGAGCTCCTGGCAGAATCCTTCACCTGCAAGACTGGAGCGATATCCCATCAGGAATGAGAAACAGGCACTTGGGGAGACGTGAGCACCTTCCATGTACCCAGAAAGGTTGTGATGGGAGAGTTAAAGAAACGCAGAGTGCATTGCGTGGCTTACAAACAAAGGCCAAAGTAAACAAAAAGCAATAACTTATCCCTCAGAAGTCATCGATTTCCCCTATTCTCACACTAGAGTGCTGCAGCGTCAGGAATCTGTGTCCACAGCCAGCACCAGGAAATCCTGACTCCGCGGTCCAAAGCTCAGCGGGACCATTAACTCCAGCAGATCAGCACACAGCTGGGAATGAGACATGCGGGAGCCTCATGTGGGCAGAAAGAGCCCTAGAGAAATAGCAGAGAATGGAAAAGGGCCTCAAGCTTTGTCCTCTGCTGCTTCCACACCGGGAGATTGAGCCATGGCTTCACAAGGCAACGGGCAGGGAGAAATGTGAAACACATCCAGGTGCTGAGAGTTTGAGTCCTGGTACATGGATTTTATGCAGTTATACACAGCAGGGAAAACAGGGCTCTTTCTAAATTGCAAAAATAATCCAGGAAAACCTGATATGAAATGCTTATTAACTAATTAAAGACATATACAACCAGTTTCCAAATGAATTTGCTCTGGAAGGCTTGGAAACTCCCCGAAGTTGTTGAATCCAATGTCAGAAGAGCACAGGAGTACAGTGACAGGGTCTGCCTTCCTATTTGCCCACAGTGAGCAAGTAATTTAATTTAATGCAAGTAATACAGGAAGTTTCCTACTCCCAGCCAGGGGACACATTGTGATCCTGGAAAGGAAGGTGTTGAAGAAGCACAAAAATTGAATAAATTACTGATTTCATGGCCACTGTAAAAGTTGTTGAGAACTAGGTAAACAAACTCATTTTCCCAGTAGCATTAATGCAGTGGGAAATGAAAGGATTAATTTGATTTAACTTGTGACAGAACGCTTATAAAATGTGCTAAGGGCTTATGCCTTGCAGATGGGATATTTTTAAAACCATATCCCTTCTAGCTGTGTTGCCTTAGCTGTTCAAAGCTGAAAATTTCTAAAGACATTTCAGGGAATCTGGTTTAAATGCCTGCCTGGAGATGTGCAGCTCTCACACAAGTAAGTCTGCCTGAAGCCTTTCAGGAGTGAAGGCAGAAAGTGTTGCTTAAATTATATAGATTAACCGAGAGGATTTGGAGATGAAATAAGAGTACCAAAGGGCAGTACACAACCTCTAAGATGTCCTGGCTTCTTGATTTGTGTAACTAAACAGGACAAATGTAAAAGCAAGGTTTCCAGGTTTGTTGTTTGGACTTGGCAAATCTCTGCTCAGATACAAAAATATGTAAAAGCCTCTACAAGATTTTGGAACAAGCAGCTATAGTCCAGAAGAGATAACAGAGGGACAATAAGGCTGGAAGCAAAAATTCACAACAGGAAATACAAGTTTAAAATGCAGGTGCTGTATCTGATTGACCAGGGACATAAGATTGAGTTGTTACAGATGAAGTCCTTAACTCAGTGTACAGCTGCAGACAAGAGCTGCTTTTGAGGTGATGGCAAACACAGCACTTTCAAATTTAAAGAGACAGGTTTTAATTGATCAATTTAACGTTCACCTTTAGCAGTGAATCCCATCTTACTGCTTTTCCAGTGCTTTCTCACAATAGTTGGCTCTTTCATTTATACAGCCAAAATGGAATTGCTGGGCATCAAAGACACCCTCACAAGGTTCACTGCCATCACGTCCTGGCTTCCTTTGGATCCCCCTGTGGCTTTGACATAACAGCTTACAGAGCCATCTAGACACAGGCAGGCAGGATTTTACATCATGAGACAGAAAGGATGGTATGAAGCTTTTACTTGGATAGTTTATAGTAGACCCTCCTCTCCTCTAAAGCAGCTGCCTGGACACAGGCAAATGCACATGGATCTTTTAACTGCACATCTGTGTTCTGCACATGGCCCAGCAGCAAGGCAGAGTGCTGGTGGTTTTACTCTGCCACCAGATTGTCCCAGGCTTTACCAAGGAACCAGATGTACTGGGGACTAGCAGGCATGATGGCCCCTGCTGCTCCCCTCTGCTAGCTGTGTGCAACAGGGCACCCAAGCCCTGCCCTTATCTCTACCCGTTTCTCCTATTCCAATTCAATTCAAGTTGGCACATTATCTCCAAAGCCTCTCAGGTAAGTCCTGACAAAACCAGGAGCCAGCTCCTCAGCTGAATTGCAGATACCTCTACTGTCCTGATCCCCTCAGGTCGCTGTCTGGGAGGTCTCCACCTCAGCACAGGGAGAGTTACAAGAAACACCTGCCTAAGGTTCCATAGCCTGTGGCCTGCTGTGGCACAGCTGCTGACTTCCCACTGCTCATCCTGGATACTTTGCCCTCTGTCCGCCTTAGAGTTATTTGGATTCTTTTGGGGATTTTTGCTGTGTTCACAAAGCAGCCAGCCTAGCTGTGCTTCCTTGCCACACCTGCAGAACAGGAAATGGCCCAGCATCTCACAGAAGAAAGGGCAGAGGCCGCTGTTTGTGCAGGGCATAGAGAGGATGAAAAGGACCAAACCCACAGTTCTCCCTTGGTGCTCTGAGTAAAACCAAAGCCTGGTGGCTGTGCCCAGCAGAACAACCCATACCATTTTTGTGTGGAAGAGCCTTCAGCCTGCCTATCCCCTCAGCAATGGCCTGCTCCTACCCCATCACCCAGCAAACTGCTGTGTTCATTGGCATGCTCCCCTGTTTATTTAGGTGTGACAGGTTTCCGTTGTTATTTGGATCAAACCTGCCTCATTATGTTCATTCCAAGCACTGCTTGTGTGCTGTTTTGTTGACATCTCCTAGGCATGCAGGGTACCAAGGAGATTAATAACATTCATCTAAATGTTTTTGTAGAGGTCAGTGAAAGAAAGAAATACGGGTTCTGGCCTTGCAGACTTGAGATACAGATAAGAGGAGTTCCGAATTGAAGGGACTTAAGTCTTATTGCAGCAGAGAGAGAATATTACCATCCACAGGATTTCAAGCTGTTTTGTTTTTTTTTTCTGGAGGCTCAGTGCTACTCCTTCTAATGCAGGACCTCAGGGCAGAACTGCTCTGGGCAGTTGGAGCCTGCAAAAAAGGGTGGTTGAGCACTGCAGAAAATTCCTCATGCAATGAGCCTCTTCAGAGTATCACCTCGCCATCATCTTCATCACACAGACTGTCCAGTTTTGTTCATCTTCAGTCTATGATTTTCACCTGCAATAACCTGGGGAGTGATGCTGGGATGCTGACGCACACAGCAATACTTTGGGATCTCAGTGTTCAAAAGTTTGCAGGAGGTATAGCAGGAGAAACCACAGCAGATATTAACTCTCTGGAGCCAGAAAGGGCATCATTTATATGCTCCCAAAGAAGAACCTGTGCTGGCACTCACAATAATGTAAGTTTAAAAAAAAGTAACCAAACTTAGGAGAATAGAATTTAAAAAGGAGGAAGATGTACATGTAAGGCTTTGGGTGGGTTTCCAGTACCATCAGGACCTCCCAGGAGCTTCTGTATCTCTGGACTAAACTTTTAAAAGTTTTGTGTGTTAGACACACAAACACACAGGGGGGCCCCATTCCCAAATATCAGCCCTTCCATTGGCTCCATTCCCAAATGCCAAGGCGGTCCAGCCTGCCTGACCCTGAGCATACATGGCACAGTGCTCACAGAACTGAGAGGCCTCTGACTGACCCCATGAAGGCCACCTTGGGGGGCTCCTGAGGACAAGGTCTGAGTTTTGCACAGCTGTGTGCCTGGTTCAAGGAGTGACCTGCTGCTGGGGATGTAGGAAGATTTGCTGTTTCCCTGCCTTCTGCAGGCACAGCAGCCCTGTAACATCACATCTGTCCACCTGATGGCAGAGTCACCATCCCTGTAGAGTCACTTGTAGCTTCAGAGCCATGGAATTGCCACAATGTGTGCCACCAAGGCCACTTCCAAGCCATGACTCAGTTACAGACAAATTCCTTTTTCCTGGCCTGCTTCCCGTTTTCTCATTTCCCTCAAAGCCGAATTTTCCTCCTGCAGCCATTCTGGTCCTTGACACCTTTTTGTGCATCCTGTTTTCCCCCATTTAAAACCAGGCTCAACATGCAGTAAATGTCCAGGTAAGAAATACCTGACTTCCAACATGTCACCCTGTGGGACAGCACCTGGGGTCCCTGCATCTGAATGATCTTTGTCCCCTTGGCCCTTGAGGCCGTGCTGGTTTTACCATCTATGCCTGGCTGCAGTTTCTCAGCAGCTTCTGCCCAAGGTTCTTGTTCTTGGTTGCTTGGTTTGAGCACTTCATCTTCCAGCTGAGGAGGCATAGCCTTGTCCTTTCCACCCTCCAAGACTTGACTACTCGTGTCCCTAACAAAACCTGATCTAATTAGATTGGCTTGGAATGGAGGTTGGATTAAGTGGCCTTTGAAGGTGCCTTTAAATTTAAATCACTCCTCAGCTGTGGTGCCTGCAAGAAGACTAGCAGTAAATCGAAATGCATGATCAAGGATGAGGGTAAACATGCAGCAGAGGAGTGTGAGACACCCCTGAGGCCATGAAAGCTAGGCTGAGAGGGCTGGCAGCTGGAATGAAACCACCTGAGAAAGGCTCAGCAAGCCATTTTGTGCCAAGAAGGTTGAGGACAATCTATGATGTGGAGCCCTACAGTACCAGGCTGGAAGCTGATAAAGCTGTCTGAGCATTTGAAGAAATCACCTGAGCAGAACTGCAGTATTTGGGAAAAAAATATAAAACTTTATCTTTAGTAAGGGCACTTAACATCATCAGGATGAGTTAAAAATTTAACACTGCACTTATAAAGATCAGGGACCCCTTCTCTGCTTTTCTTAGATGAAAACAAAACAGCAGTTCCATGGAGAAGAAAAAAGTTAAAATGTATTAAACGGAGCACAGTCTGTGCCTACACAGCACCCCATTAATACAGGAAAAAATTAGACAGGCATGGGTAAGGATTTAAATACGATTGGCTTAATTCTTTTATATTTTGACCAGCACATATTAAAGGTATTTTTTTTCTTTCCTTACTACAAACCCAGATCTACAATTATCAAGTCTAGAAGAGAAGGAAATATTAAGGTAAAGTAAGGTTCATGCTAGTTTTGGATGAAGACAGGGTGCAAAACCCATGAGTGACTTCATTACAAAAATAAAGATTAACAAAAGAATTTACCAACACATAGACAACAAGTGGAAGAGTGCAGAGTTACGCTTCCAGGGCCAGTTGGGCATGGGACATAGGGAGATTTTATGTGAAGGCTTTTTGTTTTCTTTCTAGCAAGATATGATTCTATGAGTAGAAATCATGATTATGATCCTTTTCATAAGCCTTTAAAGCCACTTGTTAGTGTTGGACTAAGTGGGATGTTGGCAAAGAAGTAACAAAGGAAGAAGCCTAAAAAGCATTAAAATATGCCACAGGAACAGAGTAAAAAACATATACCTTGTGACAATTATTATCCAGAAAAGGGCGATTTCTTTGAGGGATATAAGTGAGGCCCAGTGATCTGCCCTCTCAGTGAGGGTGGGGAATGGAGAGCCACACAGCAGCAAAGATCTGAGGATTATTGATGTATTAGAAACCACAGAAGAACCTAAGAATGGTCCCACAGGAATTAGAGCTTCTTCCCACAAAAAGGCTGTGGGATCAATATCCCAACTGAATGCATTTACACCAATGCACGCAGCATGTGCAAAAAACAGGGGGACCTGGAAGCCCAGGAGTGCTGCATATCTTGCAAGGAGGAAATCCTAAAGGTACAGAAAAGTCCCCATGTGCTGAAAATTGTGCCATCAGGGGAGAAGATTGGCCTGTCTGAACAGAGAGCTTTGGCTGACAGTCAGGGGAAAAAGGAGAATTCTTGTCTAGAAGAAAGGGCAGGTGACTCATGAGGACTAAAAAGGTACTGTGAAATTATGCAGGGAGAAAATCAGAAGGGCC
>NW_005055800.1:0-392 GCF_000277835.1 Geospiza fortis
CAACGCCAACTCCTGAGCACAATAAAGCAATCTGGGCTCCGTTCCCAGCGTCCTGGGGCTTTTCGAGAATTTTTTGATGCTTATTTTTGAGTTTTTTAACTTTGTTTTAACACGGGTGGTGAAGCGTTCGGAGTGGTTTGGGGGTGAAGTTGGCCTGGAAAGGGTTAATGGGGTTCCCAAGCGGCTGATGGGGTGGTTAATTAGAGGGAGGAGCTTAATGAGCGTTAATTTGGAGTCTGCTAATGAGAAGATGCTGGCTGAGGAATGAGTCTCTATGGGGGAGGCGGAAAGAACCGAGCGGTGCCGGAAATACCCGAGTGCGGCGGTGGGCGGGGCTGGGGAGGGGAAAAGTGACGGAAATTCCCGAGTGTGGCGGTGGGCGGGGCTGGGGA
>NW_005055800.1:669-2595 GCF_000277835.1 Geospiza fortis
GTGATTCCCCGCACGGCCTCGTCCGCCAGGGGGCGCCCCTCGCGCCTTTCCCGCCTTTTCTCCTCCCTCAGCGCTCACGCCCCGCCCCTTTTCCCGGCATGCCCTGCGCGCTATTTAAACGCCCGTGAGGGTGCGTGGCGGCCATTTTGTCCCAGCAGCGGTAGGAGGAGGTTGGTGACGGTTGCATTGGGGCTGAGCTTGAGGGGGGGATTTGGGTGGTTATCAAAGGGGTGCGGCGGCCTCCATAACCGCGTTCACTCTTCCCTGGCTCATGTGGAGCAGCCTGGAACCCTCCAGGCGCTGTTCCCCTCACGGTTCAGCCGCTGTGTCCCTCCCTGAGGGGTTCCGTGAGGGGGCCGCGCTTTCCGCAGGGGCTGCTCGGGGATGAGTCTCTCACAGACCTGTGCTGATGGCGCGGTGAAGAATTTCGAGTTCTCTGAGGGCTCGTCCTGCCCCGACCTGGGCGTTCGCCATGTCATATAATCATACTCTGTGACTCTAACGCATTTTTCTTTTGTTTTCTCCTTAGCGTTTTTGCTCGCGAAATGCTGCTTCTGCCTAAGGTGAGTCGTTTTAGGTTTAACAAGCTGGATTTGAGGGCAGCAGTGCTGCGGGGATGATCACCCTGAACTCTCTCTTGCTGATGGGTCAGTGGAGAAGCTTCTGGAATAATCTGAGTGGCACTCACCCGAGTGGGGGGTCCCGATCCCTTTGGGGGGTGTTTAAGACCCTCGTGGAATAAATCTGACCCACGTGGAGGAGATTAAATCTTATTGTGGGGAATAAACCACACGTGGGAGTTCACATCCTTGTCCAGGGTTTTAAACCCTCGTGGAATTTAAATTTATAAAGTTTTTATAAAGACATTGTAAGATTTGTTAAAATTCTCATTTTAATATATTTTTTTTTCTTTGTTTTCAAGGCACGAGCCATGAGCGCTCGGGTGAGTCTGGGGGTTTGGGAAGGGATTTTGGGCTTTGAGGAGGAAATTTTGGGGTTTTTTTGGGGTCCCCCCTGCCGAGGATGAGGCGATACCGCCCCAGACTGAGCCCTGTGATTGATCGGTTCCCCCTGAGGCTCTGGGGGGGTCACAAATGACAATTTTTGGGGTTTCTGTGTAAATCTTGGGTTCTGGAGGAATTTTAGGGATTTTACAGGAATTTCAAGACTCTTAATTTCTTTTAAAATTCCATTTTCCAGCTCTCGGATTGTGGAATCCTCATCCGTGGGTTCCCCATTACCCCATCCTAGGTGAGCCCCTCCTTTTTTTTGGGTGAAAATGTGGAATTTTCTGCTCTCCCCGAGCCCCCCGAGGTGCCGATTTTGGGGTCCCCGCACGTTTGTGGCTGTTCTGTGAGGAGTGACAATGACAAGCATATGGCTGAGGGTCCCTGATGCCACGTGACCGCTGAGAGCAGCTATTAATTAACTAACTAATAGGAATTTTTTGCTAACTAAATAGTTAGTTAATAGGGATTTAATAAATAAACGTAATTAATTCATATTTTGCAGTGTTAGGGAGTGGGAGAAACCTCGGCCTATGTGAAGTGATCACAGTGCCCCCAAACAGGTCAGAGCCCCCCCAAACCCCCCCAGCCCAAAGCAATGATACTGGAGCCCTTCAATTACTTAATTAATTAAAACTTAATTAAAAAACACCATTAATTTATATTTTGCAGTGGGAAATGCCTCAACCCAGTGTGGCCTTGAGATGACCATGAAGTGACCACAGCGACCCCACCTCAGGTCAGAACCCCCCAAACCCCTCCCCCCAAATTTAAAGCAATGATTACACAGCCCCATAATTAACTAAATAATTAAGATTCGAATTAAACAATCACCAATAATTAATATTTTGCAGTGGGAGATGCCTCAGCCCGGGGTGACCCTCAGACCACCATGAAGCGACCCCAGTGCCCCCCCCCC
>NW_005055800.1:3611-6172 GCF_000277835.1 Geospiza fortis
GGGCTCGGGGGGGGCTCGGGGGGATTTCGGGGTGTCCAGGCTCACACTGACCCCCCCTCAATTGCACCACAGGGCTCTGCCCCCCCCGGGCCTGAACGGGGTGACCCCAACCCCCATCGGGGAATTTGGGGCGGTTTGGATCCAGTTCGTGAATTTGGGAAAAATTCAAGGTAAATTCTCATCCTGGGGGGGGGTCCCTTGGGTGGGTTTTAACCCTGCTCATTAGGGTGACCCCCCCCCCAAGGATAACCTGGGTGGTTTTGTGGGGTGAATTTTCGGGTTTTGAGGTGGCTTTGGGTGGTTTTGTGGGGTGGGTTTTGGGATGAATTTGGGGGTTTTTGGGGTGGGTTTGGAGTGTTTTGGGGTGGATTTGGAGTGTTTTGGGGTGGGTTTGGGTGGGTTTGGGGTGAATATGGAGGATTTTGGGGTGAATTTTAGGGGTTTTGAGGTGGATTTGGGTGGTTTTGGGGTAAATTTCGGGATTTTCGCCCCCCAGGGGTGATGACCCCATGAATCTCGTTCGGCTGAAGCCGCTGTTGACAACCCAGGGACTGACCCGGGGGGGCTTCTCCCCCTTTTTGGGGTCCCCAAATTCCCCCAAACCCCCCTAAACCCTCCCCTTGGTCTCCCCTCTTTTCAGGTGATTGACAGCTCTGAAACCAGGTATGCAAATGAGGGGGTGTGGCCTAACTGATGACATCATCGATGATGTCATCCTCACTCCGAGCCCCCCAGTTTTGGTGATGATGTCACTAGCTCACTTTGACCCCCCTGAAAACACCCGAACACCTGAAAAATTGGGGTGGGGGTCCCTGGGGGGGTCCTGGCGAGGAGGGGACGCCCTAAAACCCCTCCCCCCCCCTTTTGCTGTCCACAGGTGCTGCAGGTGAAGGGAAATTCAGGTGAGTCTGGGGGGGTTTGGGGTTTTTTGGGAGGGAGTTTTGGGGAGAAAAAATTAAAGGTTGGGGAAAGGATTATGGGGTTTCAGAGAAGGGATTTGGGGTTTTTTTGGGAGGGACTTTTGGGGCTTTGGAGAGAAAATATTGAGGGTTGGGAAAGGATTTTGGGGCTTAAAAATGGGGTTTTAGAGAGGGGATTTGGGGGGTTTTTGGGACGGGATTTTGGGGGTTTGGGGAAAGGATTTTGGGGTTTAAAAATGGAGTTTCAGAAAGGGGGTTTGAGGTTTTTTTGGAGGGAATTTTGGGGTTTTGGGGAGAAGAAATTAAAGGTTGGGGAAAGGATTTTGGGGTTTAAAAATGGAGTTTCAGAAAGGGGGTTTGAGGTTTTTTTGGAGGGAATTTTGGGGTTTTGGGGAGAAGAAATTAAAGGTTGGGGAAAGGATTTTGGGGTTTAAAAATGGAGTTTCAGAAAGGGGGTTTGAGGTTTTTTTGGAGGGAATTTTGGGGTTTTGGGGAGAAGAAATTAAAGGTTGGGGAAAGGATTTTGGGGTTTAAAAATGGAGTTTCAGAAAGGGGGTTTGAGGTTTTTTTGGAGGGAATTTTGGGGTTTTGGGGAGAAGAAATTAAAGGTTGGGGAAAGGATTTTGGGGTTTAAAAATGGAGTTTCAGAAAGGGGGTTTGAGGTTTTTTTGGAGGGAATTTTGGGGTTGGGGGGGGTTGAGGCTTTCGGGGTCACAAATTAAAATTTGGGGTTTCTCTTGGAGAGATTTTTGAGGGTCTTTAAGGAGGTCGAAGACTCTTAACCACTGAATTTTTTTCTTCCAGCTCTTGAACCGTGAAAGTTTCATTAGTACAAATAAAACTTGCTATTTTTGTTAAAAACTTTGAATTGTGGTTATTTGGGGAGGGGGAAACACCGGGTGAGGGGATCAGGGGGATTCATGTGCACCTAAACCCCCCCGTGGCCCTGCCAGGGCAACAAAACCGAACCCAGGATCCCAAAATTCGGAATTTAAACCCAAAATTCAAACTTTAAACCCCAAATTCAAACTTTACACCCAAAATTTAAACTTTAAACCCAAAATTCAAACTCTAAACCCAAAATTCAAACTTTAAACCCAAAATTCAAACTTTAAACCCAAAATTCAAACTTCAAACCCAAATTTTAAACTTTAAACCCAAAATTGAAACTTTGAACCCATTTTTGGGAGGTTTGGATGATTTTGGGGGTTCCCAGCTCCCTCCTGTCCTCCCAAAATCCCCTGGGGAGGGAGGGGAGCCCCCCCAATGTTCCCCAAATCCACAGGGGCGGGGCTGCTGATATGCAAATAAACATCATTTGTATGCTAATCAAGCACGGCGTGGTCTGATTATTTAATAGGCGCGTTTATGCTAATGAGAGATGCGGCCGGGTTATAAAGTAAGGGGCGTGGCGAATGCAAATCAACCTGCTCGTTCGTCCAATCAGATCGCGCGTAAACGGCGGCGGGGCGGGGCTTTCAAGTGGTGGGCGGTTGCAAGGGTGTTGGGCTGATGGGCGGAGTTATGTAAATTTAGAGTGCGTAATAATGCAAATGAGCACCAACACGCCGCCAAGGGCATCATGGGAGCTGAAATTTGGGGAGAAATTCGGGATTTTTGGGGTCAGATCATGCGGGACGC
>NW_005055801.1:0-182 GCF_000277835.1 Geospiza fortis
GGGGTCACTGGGGTCACTGGGGTCACAGCCCGGGGCCCAGAGCGCGGTCAGCCCCCGCATCCGGTGCCTGGGGGGTCATTGGGGGGTCAATGAGGGGTCACTGGGGTCACTGGGGTCACTGGGGTCACAGCCCGGGGCCCAGAGCGCGGTCAGCCCCCGCATCCGGTGCCTGGGGGGCGACT